>NC_133881.1:7928205-7944286 GCF_044706935.1 Curcuma longa
CTGTGTGCGTCTGATTTATGAGCAGTCGACTGCTGGCAGGGCCAGTCGACTGGTGAAGTTGAAAAATCTCATTTCAGCTTCTCTTGACCTAGACCTCGGCCTTCAAACACCTCCCACAGCCTCATGCCTCCCTGCACTAGCCTGAGATGCTTCCATCAGCTTTGTCATGTCAAGTCTTTGCCAAGACCACCCTTGGACTTCTCCTTGCCAAGACCACCCTTGGACTTTTCCTTGCCAAGACCACCCTTGGACTTTTCCTTTGCCAAGACCACCCTTGGACTTTTCCTTTGCCAAGACCACCCTTGGACTTTTCCTTTGCCAAGACTACCCTTGGACTTTTCCTTTGCCAAGACTACGCTTGGACTTTCCTGCAAACTTGCATCACACATGTTAGATCAACAAGAATTGCCTAACTTCAAACATAGTTTAGCCAAACATTGAAACTCAATGCACTTGGGGCAACTATTGCACCAACAATGTTGAGCCCCGAGCTCAAGACTTTGCCTTATGGCAGGCCTGCATCATCAAG
This sequence comes from Curcuma longa, assembly GCF_044706935.1. NCBI lineage: Eukaryota > Viridiplantae > Streptophyta > Magnoliopsida > Zingiberales > Zingiberaceae > Curcuma > Curcuma longa. Next base: position 7,928,735 of record NC_133881.1, read on the forward strand.
CCCCGATCTCGTGACTTTACCTTATAATAGGTCGGGAACACCAAGCTCAAAGCTCACGACATTGCCTTATGACTGACCTGGAACACTGAGCTTCAAGATTACAATTTTGCCTTACTTCAAGCCTGGAACACCGAGCCCTCAAGGTCGTGACTTTGTTGAAAACACCGAGCCCTCAAGGTCGTGACTTTGTAGAAAGCCTGGAACACCGAGCCTTGAGCTCGCGACTTTGCCTTACAATAGGCCTGGAACATCGAGCCATGAGCTTGAGACTTTGCCTTATGATAGGCCTAGAACATAGAGCCCCAATCTCTCGATTTTACCCTACTACAAGCCTGGAACACCGAGCCCCGAGCACGTAACTTTGCCTTAGGGCTAACCTAGAACACCGAGCCCCATGCTAGCGACTTTGCCTTATGACAAGCCTAAAACATCGAGCCCCAAGCTTGCGACTTTGCCTTACGATAGGTCTAGAACACCAAGCCTCGAGCTCGCGACTTTGCCATATGATAGGACATGAATACCGAGCCCCAAGCTCGTGACTTTGCTTTACGACATGCCTAGAACACTGAGCCCTGAGCCCATGACTTTGCCTTGCGATAGGCCTAGAATACCGAGCTTTGAGTTCGCAACTTTGCCTTATGACAAGACTAGAACACCAAGCCCCGAGCTCGCAACTTTAACTTACGATAGACCAGGACCACCAAGCCCCCAAGCTCGCGACTTTGTCTTACGACAGGCCTGGAGCCCTGACCCCCTCAAGCTCGCGACTTTTCCTTAAGGTAGGCCTAGAACACCTTGACCCAAGCTCGTAACTTTGCATTACGATAGACTTGGAGCACCGAGCCCCGAGTTTGCAACTTTTCCATATGACAGGTCTGATGTAAAGCTCCGAGCTCGTGACTTTGTCTTGCAATAGACCTAGAACACTGAACCTCGAGCTTTTGATTTTTTTTTTCTTAAGACATGCTTGGAACACCGAGCCCTAAGCTCATGACATTATCTTACGACAGGCCTAGAACACCAAGCCCCAAGCTCGTGACTTTGCCTTATGACAAGCATAAAACTTTGAACCTCGAGCTCATGGCATTCCCTCACAATAGGCCTAAAACACCAATCTATGAGCTCGCGATTTTGCCTTACGACAGGCCTAGAATATCGAGCTTCGAGCTCGTGACTTTGTCTCACGACAGGCCTGAAATACTGAACCTCGAGCTCATGATTTTGTCATATGACAGGCCTAAAACACTCAACCCCGAGCTCATGACTTTATATTATAATAAGCTTGGAACATCGAGCCCTAAGATTACAATTTTACCTTACGATAGGCCTAGAACACTGAGCCTCAAACTCACGATTTTGCCTTATAACACAACTGGAACACCGACCCCAATCACATGACTTTGCTTTATGACAAGCCTATACCACCAAGCCCCAAGCTCGCGACTTTGCCTTATAATAGGCTTGGAACACCAACCCCTTAAGCTCACGAATTTACCTTACGAGAGGCCCGGAACATCGAGCCCTGAACTCATGCTTTTACCTTACGAAAGGCATGGAGCACTGAGCCCTGAGCTCATGACTTTGCCTTACGATAGGCCTGGAGCACCAAGCCCTGTGCTCACTACTTTGCCACACGACAAGCCCCCAGACTTAAAGTTTTATTTGTTCTCAAGCAAAAACCTGCATTTAGATTCATGAATTGAAAGAATGGAGTATTATAATCGCTAGTGAATCAGAACCAATCCTATCATATAGTAGCATTGGTGTGCTAGACATCAAAATTACTTAAATGTGACATAAGAGTTAGTTCTCCATGCTCAGTGCAAAATGTGGTCATGGGTTTTAAAGTGTCAAATCTTAATTAAAGTCAAGTCATCATCTAACCATTTTTCCTTATGCTTCCAGCGATAAACACTTACCTGCCACTCGCATGGTTCATCCCTCTCAAAAATATTTTGCACAATCTACACAAGGTCTCAAAGGAATACTCGGTATTAAGAGAAACATGATAGATATTTCCCCAGTAACCCTTACCGGGTATCTAATCAGTTTCCACTCACGATACTATTTTTTTATCTCTCTTTTCTTTTTTTTCAAACAAGTATTGCGACCATAATAAATTTATTAATTTGGAATTTAGATTTTTCCAAGTGAGTTTCCATGATTCGAGTTTATCCAGTAACTAAATTGTAATTGAGAGATTACCTTAAAAGCATGAGCCCTAATGATTTTATGATTCATGATTAATTTCAGACTTTCTACTATCAAACCTTAGGCATAGTGTAGAAAAATCCTAAAACTAGACCAAAACTCAAATTCTTTCAATAAAAATATAACTCACTTCATGCTACTAAAGATAGGAAAGATCAAATCATTAAACATACAAACTCTGAATATATCAAATTAATGAAATCTAAAATAAGTGTACTAACATTTTTGTAAGATACCGTAGAATATTTTCTTCAGATGAAAAATCTAAAAAGTAAACTGTTAAATGAGGAATAATGCGAACTTCAAAATTTGTTTGATGGTCGATTTTTAAAATTAAATTATCCATCTCTAAATTAATCACATTGTAAGATTTTATATATATATATATAGAGAGAGAGAGAGAGAGAGCTTTGATATTCTACGCAACCCCGCTACGCGATCCCCGTGCGCGACACAGTCGATCCCCGCCACTTCCGGCCACCCTCGCCGTGTCGTCCAGCCACAGCCGACCGCTAGACCAGGCCCGATCGGTGCGCCACTCGTCGGCGCGTCTGCCGGCGTCGGGTTCCGGCCGGATTGTGGCCCGAATCCGGTGTAATTTGGTCGGAAACACGCTGGCAGTGGCACGCGTGGTTTTCGACCAAATCGTGGTCAGATTCCGGCCAAATCACGGTCGAAGACCGACCGGGGAAGGACCGCCGTCGCACGCCGATCCTTCCCCGTCGGTCTCCGGCCGCGATTTGGTCGGAATCCGATCGCAATTTGGCCGGAAACCACACGTGCCACTGCCAGCGCGTTTCCGGCCAAATTACGTCGAATTCCGACCAGAATCTGACACAGGCCGACGCGCCGACGAGTAGCGCGCCGATCGGACCCGATCCGACGACCGATAGTGGCCGGACAGCGATAGGGACAGCGGCGGGGGTCGGGCGCAGAGCCCTGTGCATTCGCATATTTGGACGGCCAAATCTACGCGATCACGCGTGATTAACAGTGGATCAGCTTGGCGCGCACGATTGCGCACAAGAGAGGCGCGCAGAATATCAATCTCACATATATATATATATATATATATATATTCTAATATCTATCATATCTATTTCTATACGTAAGGTACATAATAGAAAATTTCAAACCTCTAAAATAAAATAAAAATAATAATATTTTTTTTATTTATAATTAAATCATTTATTTTTTTATATTTTAAAACTTAAATTATAATATTAAATAAAAAATTTTAATTACTCATGAAATATATCAAATTATTATTCTATACTTTTTATCTACCCATCCAGTAAATTTTTAAAATTTTTTTATATTTAATATTATAATCAGATATATAAATTTTAAAGATAAGATCTTAAGACTTAATCATAAAAAATAAAAATGATATTATTTTTATTTCGAAAGTCTAAAATATTTTGGACATCCCGAAATTTTTTGTCGCAAATCACATGCGCACTAACAATCGAACAAATGTCAAAATTAAATTATATATATATATATATATATATATAGCAAGTAATGAAGAATGCAATTCACTAATCTAAAATATGAAACTATTGAACCAAGGTATCAAAAAACCTAAGGATGCAATTCAAATCAATTTCAAGAAGGAAAACCGATTGTAGGGATTTAGGAATCGAAACCAATGATCACGAAACCCTAATGCAAAACTCTAAGAATAACCAAGGCAATGAAGTAGAGCTGAACAGTGAATGCAATTAGAGAAATTAAGAAAGACTAAAACTAGGCTAGGTATCAAATTGGGTTTTCAAATGGCACGGAACAATGGAATTGGCACATATCAGTGAAATTGGCAAATGACTAAAATTAGCACTCTATGTAGGTAACAAAACCAAACACTTAAACTGATCAAACCTAGAACCTGATACATGCTTCTGATACGAAACAGTGCAAACATTGAGTTTCAGTGCAAGCAATTCTAATACAAGAGAGTTTAAAATGAAGCTTAGGAAACATCTTTAAAAATTAGGACAACAAACATTAGCTAAAGATTAACCAAGTAGCAGGAATTCGAGAATGGGATCAATTGAACAATCAAAATTCAAAAACTTAAACTACAGCAACAGAAATAACACAAATAAAAAACATCCCAGCCTTCTTCTCGTTTCCTCGATTTGGTGTCAAACAAACCGTTGAATCCAAAAATGTTGGTTTCAACAATTCCTTAGGAATCTTCAAGGTGGTTGATGGTCTTGTTGCTCGCAGCCGAATCCCTGAAAGATCCGAAGAAACCCTCTGTGGCACGAATAGTATACTGTGCGTAGCAAAATGGAGCTGCAAATCGAAATTCCTCGCTTCCTCCTTGCTCTGATGGTCTTTCTGAAGCCTTGGACGTGCCGCGTGATCTTCCGAGAACCCCTCGTCGACGCGCGGTGTCTAAAGATGCAACAGCTCATTGGAACTTGAAGGAATAGGGGTGGCAACGCCGGAAGAACCCCCGCCGACGTGCGCCTTCCAGCCGTCGGAATTCGCCCAACGAACCAGTTTAGGACTCCTCAGGGATTGAAGAACGCAATGGAAGTGGGTTTACGGGATGGGGCCGGCCGTGCTCGTACGCTGTCGAACAGGAGAAAACGTGCGAGGAAGGCGATGAACAGTGGCGCAACCACTGTTCATCCCTTAATTTTCTGATTTTATACCGCTGATTAATCAAGAAATCGGAGCCGTCCATTTTTGATCCTATGATGGAGCTTTGATCTGGGGTTTAGGGCAGCCTAGGGTTTGTGAAAAATTCAGGGATTTTGATCAGACTTGAGTTGGGTCATGTCCTCCATGTGGGCTTGATCAATTTGGGCAAATTTAGCTCGATTTGACCACAGTTGAGCTCGAATTGGGTCCGATTTAGCCCTACAATCAATTAAAGTTAATTAATACAAAAATTTACCATTAAATCTTGAAAATTATAATCAAGCCTCAGATTATACAATATAGCACAAATACAATCAAATTGATTCATTAAATAATTTATTTTCGTACAAAAGTCCAAAAATGAATCGATTAAAATCATAAAAATCCTAACTCATCATATAACAATTTCAATTGTTAAAAATAAAGATCATATCATTTACTTCAAATGTAGGGAAAAAAGGATATTACAAGAGCAAGTGCTTCCAAATTGATGAAGAAGAGGGTTCAAATGACACCCAAGATGAAGGAGAAGCCAAGAGAAGTTAGCTCCATAATACGAAAGGGAAAGGAGCACATAGTGTGCTTCTTGTGCAATCAAAAAGGATATTATAAAAATCAATGTCCAAAGAGGAGACTTTTAAGTAAGAACAAAGGACGGAGCTCAAGTTTAGGGAGAACACTAAAGGCAAGATCTGAGATACCATTAGTTAATGGTATTTCTTTATTTCAAGATAACAAATATGTTAGAAATATATTTTATCATCTTGGTGCTAATTACCATAAAAATAGAAACTTTCATGAACATAGTGAAAATTTTAGGGTGTTTAATGGTAGACCTACTCAATCTAAGGATAGGAACAATTTAGGTAAGAACCCAAAGAAATTTAGACTTATACCTAGAAAGAAAAATGATCAAGGCATCATGAAAAGTCAAGGATTAATGACTTAAAAATGAAAAATCAAGTTTTGAGGTCAAGATTTGATAACTTAGAAAAAACACCCTTAAGAAAATAATAAATAATGTTAAAGAGTCCAAGAAATAAAACATAGGTTTAGGAAGATAAGAGTCAACTATGGACAAGATGGGTTTGAGATACAAATCTAAATCCAAGGAAAGCATGATCTCATACCATAGAGTTTCATATAGCTATAGAACTAACCCTAGGTATAAGAGTTGAGTCAAGGTTACAAGGGATGTTATCCCTAGTGTTGACCTTGAAAAAACTAGCATGATTAAGGTTTCTAAAAAACCTAGGAAAGTCATTTGGAATGTATTTAGGGAAGTTATCCCTAATGAATACCTGATAGACCTAAGGAGCTCTAATAGGTATTGGATTTATAAGAGTGTGATCTCTTCTACTAGATGAGTTTAGAGTATGCCAACCATAATTGGATGGGTGGTTAACCCAACCATGATAAAGGTGGCAATGTAGTATATTTTCAAAGTATTATGATATTTTAAAAATAAAATTTTAAATCCTATCCTCAAGGATTTTCTAGTGTGCCAAATTAAAAATTGAGATTTTAAGTTGATCAAAATTGATAAAATAGGATAGAATTCTAAAGTGTGTCAAGTTAACATTTTTGGCATATTCGAGGGAGATAGGCCGCTTATGTTAAATTATGTATTTATCATAGTGATTAGTTGATAATACTTAGATGGAAAATCTAGGTGTCATAAATGACATGTTTGTGTGCTATATCACATGTCATGGCATCATGGCATATACAAATATTACATCTTGCCATGATATTTGATACATATCATGTCATACATGCATCACTTAAGTTATGATAGATTTAGATTTCTTTTTGAAAGATATACATTGCATGTCATACTCATTTACATATATTATTTAAATTTCTTGAAATTAAAGACAATGGTATTAGTTGACATTGTAGGTAGGATGATCGAGTTTAAAATGCTAAGTTAGAGATGCTTGATCTCGTAGTTTAGAGAAAATATATTTTACATCTCATAAGAATCATTGGGTTAACTTGTATGTGCATTAAGATACATTAGATATAAGTGAGATATTAAGATGATGAACTAAGTTTAAAATACAATTGATGTATCAAAATGAGTTTTAGTTTCATCAAACCAAATGGATTTTATGTTGACTAATCATGGGAAAAGCTAATGTACGAATGATGTGCATTTGACTCATAAATCATGATTGAAAATTATGTTTGAAAATCATTTCAAAAGTACCTTGAAACACTTTGGTGAAATCTATTTGCTAATAGGAATCATAATTGATTAGGTTGATACAAAGTTAAAGTGAAACATTAAAATTTTTAAAGCTTTCCAACTTTATATTATTCTTTGAAAATAAGATATATTTTTTTAGAAAACTATTTTTTTCTGATAATATTTGACATAAGTATTGTCTATATGAAATTATATGATTTTTCAAAAATTATAGAATTACTTATATATTTTTGAAATTTAGTCTGAAAATTAAAAGTTTAGGTTTTCAAGTCACCAATTGATTGGTGTCAATTACTAATCAATTTGTAGCTATATTTTTCGCTAAAATAGGATGTTTAAGCCATTTAAGCTCACCCTAGATATTGTAACTATCTCTAACCCTTTGATATGCTTGGATAAGCATTCAAAGATGATTTTTTTTATGAAAATGAGAAAGGGATATTAAAAAGAGAAGAATATGAAATTAAAGAGGAGATTTAGATTCAAGGTTGAATTTTTTACATCATAACTTAGATTTTAGAATTTTCTAAAGGTTAGGCACTCAAAATCATTATTGGCGCATTGACGAAGCATACTTTGAGGGGAAGATTCATCTTAAAGGCATGACTTGGATATGAAAGGAGGGAATTAAGAGAATTTAAGGATTGTGTGCTCTAGGTTGAGCATTGGATGAAGTGAAAGGTATTCAACCTTTATTTATGAGGATTGAATAAGATGAATGAGTTTTGAGAAACGATTTTTGATGTTTGTCAAAGGGGGAGAATATAGGGTTTAAGATAGAAAACTCTCATTTATGGTTTGGTACAAGGAGAGGAATCAAGTAGAATTGTTGGGCTAAATGTTTAGCCTAACTTAAATATATAGTCAAACATCAAAAAAGAGAAGATTATTAGTGCAATCGACCTCTGATCAAGATTGACAGGTTGACCACGCTCGAGTTAGGATTTTGATATTTGATCAATATGTTAAGTTGGTTGAGTGAAGAGTCAAGTAGATCAAAGTTGACTGGACACTTGACAAGATACAGAAAGTCCAAGTGAGTCATGAATGACCAGATGCTTGGGAGTTGAATGTCCAACATGGAGTTGGCAGGAAACAGAAAATTCAAGTGGGTCATGGAGGATAGGATACTTAGTGATGACAGAAGTCCTGACAGGTCAAGGTTAATCGGATACTAGGCAATGAAAAAGTCTTAACAAATCAATGTTGATCGGATGCTAGGCAACGAAAGTTTTGACAAGTCAAGGTTGACTTGATGCTAAACAACGAAAAGTCTCAATAGGTCAAGGTTGACCGAACGTAGGACACTGTAGAAACCTACATGAGTTGGAATGAACTTGATCAGATCTCTCTAGGTCCATCAATGGATTTTGATCGAAACTCATTGATGGTACAATTTGGATTTCTGAAATTTTGCAATGAGATAGAAGTATGGAGTGTGTAGAAGGTAGATATGGTGAAAAATCTTAGTTCTGAGTCTCCTACACTAAGTTATAGGCCCGTGTCAATTGGTACAAAGCCTGAAACTTTATAAACATTTTGAGTAATGTTGGGAATCATTTACAATGATAACGAAGGATACCCTTGGACTCCAGGATATTATAGAAACCTATAGGAGTTGGAATGAGCTTGATCAAAGGTCTTTAATTCTATCAATATGTTTTGACTGAAATCCCTTAATGGACCTAAAAAAATTAAATTTATAAAATTTTGCAATTAGATGGAAGAGGTGAATGTGTATAAGGTATATATGGTGTCCAATCATGATCCTAATACACGTAGGTGAAGTTATGATCGCGTGCCAACTAGCACAGATTGTGGTGTTGATTTTTGAATACCAACACCATTGTGGTGTTGGTCTTCAGAAACTAGCACCATAGTATTTTGAAAGTTTCAAATCATTTAGAATGCCATTAGGAGGGCCTTAAAATAGTAAAAGAGAATTTATTTAGACTCAGGTTTACCTAATAAACTCACAAGAGTTAGAATGAGTTTAATTGGAGCTATCTAGGTCTATCAATGAGTTTTGATCAAAATCCATTAATAAACCTAGATGACTTGGATTTCTGAAAAATTGGCATGTAATGGAAGAGGGTAGTACAGTAAAATTATGTATGATATCCTATCCTAGTTCTAACATTCCTACGATAAGTTATGTGTATGTATCAATTGTTTGAAAATCTGAAACTTTAAAAACCTTCTGATCACTATTGTTAATGACTTCAAATTGATATCTTTGGGCACATATAAACTTCGAGGAACTTCAAAAAACTATAGCACTTGGAATAGATCCAATCGGAGCTCTTTAGGTCTATTAATGGATTTGTTGATAGACTAAGAAATTTTAAATTTTTGAAAATTTATCATGAAATAGAAGAGGGTAGTACAGTGAATGTATATATGGTGTCTATGATTGGTTCTGATATCCCTATGATAAATTATGGGTAAAAATTAATGAAAAATATAGGATTTCTTTTGAACCTTCAAAAAGGCCTCAAACCATTTTTTTGGGGTCGAAACATGGCCTGTTATAGGGTTCCATTATAACAAATGTAAATTTCTGAACGAGCTTTAATTTGACACATAACACATCTCATTCTAATGCCTGAGTCAACAGTTATGACCTTTAAAAATAGACATTTGATACATACACATAACTTATCGTAGGAATGTTAGAACTAGACATAGACACCATATATACTTTTTAGACACTCACATCTTCCATCTCATGATAAAATTTTAAAAATTAAAATATCCTATGTCCATCGATGGGTTTCAATCAAAATCCATTGATGGACTTAGAGAGTTCTGATCTGATCCATTTCAACTCCTATAGGTTGCCTACAGTGCTCGGGAGTCCAAGGGTGCCCTTCGTTATCATCGTAAAGGATTTTTAGCATTGCTTAAAATATTTAAAAAGTTTTAGATTTTGTGTCAATTGACATAGACCTATAACTTCGTATAAGAGATTCAAGATCAAGATTTCTCACCATATCTAGCTTCTACACACTCCACACTTTCATTTAATTATAAAATTTTAGAAATCCAAGTCATTTAGGTCCATCAATGAGTTTTAGTTAAAGCTCAATAATAGACCTAGAGAGCTCTGATTTGACCTATTCTAACTTCTGTGAGTTTATTAGGTGAACTTGAGTCCAAATAAATCTCTTTTATTATTTTAAGGTGATTTGAGACTTTCAAAATACTATAGTGCTAGTTTTCAAAGACCAACACCACGGAGTGAAGTTGGTCTTCGAAAACCAGCATCATAGTGGTGTTGGTCTTCGAAAATTAGCACAATAGTGTGTGATCAGAACCAACACTGTTGAGTTAGTTTTTGGAAACTAGCACCATTATGGTGTTGATTTTCAAAAATCAACACCACAATCTATGTTAGTTGACTCACGATCATAATTTTGCCTACGTGTATTAAGATCATGATTGGACATCATATATACCTTCTACATACTATCTTTTTCATCTCATTACAAAATTTTAGAAATCTATATCGTCTAAGTTCATCAATAGATTTCGATCAAAATTTATTAATGGACTTAGAAAGCTTTAATCGGGCTCATTCCAACTCCTATACGTTTCTATAGTGCCGTGGAGTTCAAGGATGCCCTCCGTTATCATTATAAAGGATTCTCAACATTGCTCAAAAGGTTTTAAAAATTTCAAATTTTGTGTCAATTGGTACGAACCTATAACTTCGTCTAAGAGACTCAGGATTCTTCTACACACTACACTTTCATCTCATTATAAAATTTTAAAAATTCATGTTACTTAGGTTTATCAATAAGTTTTGATTGAAACTCATTGATGAACCTAGAGAGCTCCGATCGGATCCATTCCAATTTTTTTGAGTTTATTAGGTGAATCTAAGTCGAATTGAGTCCTTATTTACTATTTTAAAACTCTCCTAATAGCATTCAAAATAATTTAAAATTTTTAAAATGATTTATAATTTTTAAAATACGATGATATTGGTCTTCGAAAACCAACATCACAACGATGCTATGGTGCTAATTTTTGAAAATCAACACCAACATAATTTTTTATTTTATTTTTTATTATTTTTATTAATAACTTAGTTTTATTTATTTTATTTTTTATTTTTATAAAAAAATAAAAAAATATTTTTAATATTTTATTAACTTTCTTTTATATTTGTTAATTTTTTATTAAAATTTAAAAATTAAAATTAAATAAATAAATTTAGGAGATTATTTATGTTGATTAAAATTAAAATTAAAATTAAATTAAATTTAAAAGAAAATAAAAAAGAAGAATGATGTTGCATGTAAAAGATAGAAGAAAGATGAGATATTAAATATTGCATACAAATGAGAGAGGAAAGATAAAGAAAAAAATAATAAGTATCAAAGAGGTAAAACAGGAATAGATGTGCTTTTTGAAAAAAAATAAAATTTTGATGCATCTTTTGGATATTCTTAAATTTGAAGTGCTCTATTTAAGAATTTGCCAAAGTTTTATTCAGAGAGAGAGAGAGAGAAAAAAAATTTCTCCCATTGGTTACACGTCAGATAAGAGTAGTTCTGAAACTTATTTTTTCAAAAAAAAATTCTATTTGGGAATTTTTGATACTTGTCCTGAAATCCTGCAATTTTTGGGACTTGTCCCTGTTTTTATTGTCCCTGCTCTTCAAATGGGTAGGTGGGCATTGGAATGCTCTAACCTCTTCTTCTTTGTAGCTTAGCTAATAAAGCAAAGATCTGAAGAATTTAATGCTTTTTTTCCTTTCAACAGCTTCAACTTTATGCAAGTTCATGTCAGATTTTAATCTAACATGTAGAGAACTAATTGTATTTGAATTTACACAAACGTGTTAATATTTGTAGCGATAAGATGCTCGGATTTTACATCTCTAACAGATAAAATGTTAAATAGGTAGTGGTAAACCTATTTAACAGTGGTAGACCAAGCCTAGTAAGCAGTGGTAGACCTATTAAGCTAACTTTTATTAAAATGGTTTTGTACAATGGATAATTCTATAATATAGTTTGTGTACATATTCTTGTCACAGCTAGAAAACATAATAGTTAATTGTAATTGATGACTTACAATGCTGTCATTTTTGTTTTGTTCAGTATGCACCTTTTTTATATCTTCCAAACAGGGGGTTTTACCTATTTGCTATGTTTGTTATTAACTCTTGATGATTTTTTTTTGCAGTATGACCCTCCACAGGATCCTAATGTATTTATACATAGGGTCGGCCGGACTGCTTATATAGGTAGACAAGGAAGCGTGATTGCTTTCCTTTTACCAAAGGTTAGGTTAAACATTCATAAGTGTACAGAATTATATAACAATCATATCTACCTTGGGAAGTTCCATTTTAGTGGATCACGCATTACCCATGACTTAATATTGTATTCTGTGTTCAGGAGGATGATTACGTAGAGTTCCTGCAACTGAGAAGAGTCCCTCTTATTCTTTTATTGCAGCACTCTGGTTTTGATTATGATTTGGGTTTGCCGAGTGTCATGACATGTGCTAATTATCTAAAGCTCCCCCAGTACGCATCCAAGGTACACTCGTTTTATTTTTGATCTATATACTTGAATAATTCATCACTCTAGATTGCTGCAAGAGAGTGTTCATACCTTAGTTGAAGGAGAAAAATTGCAATTTGTAGAGTATGTTTAAAAATATAAATTCTTTTGATTTTTGGCCTATAATCTACTCAAAAATAAACTCAACCATACCACTCTAGTTTTAACAGGCCTGGTGAATGAATGGTTTTAAGTACGTTGCATGAATATTTCGTTGTTATACTAATCAGGTCTCAACCCCTACTGCAGGAGCTAATGAGAGAGAAATTGTTATACGCAATATCCGAAGGTCAGGGATCGTTTCACCTCTCGTAGACTCAAAATCAGAAGCTTGGTGATGCTGTACATATGTAGGGCGGGCAGATTGTACATTAGCCGCAAGAGGAAGCCGTCTCAGGCTCACGATTAATTAGTTGTTCATAGTTCAGTTTTAGTTAGGTGTGTAGGTTTAAAGACTTACCAAACTCAGTAAAGTCATTCTTATTCCTGTAAGCGCATGGAACCCAGTTATTTTTGTCGGAACGTTTTGGTCTCTTGCCATGTTTTGTCTTTATCTGGCTTTGACTCAACTAGAGTCGAGTTGTACCGAGCACGGCTCAAATTGTGCTGAGATCGGCTAAGCCATGCTACCATGAGTTTGCCCTCATATAACTCAACATTTAATTTGTTATTTTCAAGTGGCAACTGTGATTAGATCGTCAAATATCTTATATACATTTGTTGTTTTTTGTAAAGTAGATTCAGTATTCCAGTATGAAAACACACTTTTGATCGAAAAATGTCAATCTCTCATCAACCAAAAGTGGTAGCGCAGTAGTTAACAGCACTTATAATATTAAAAATCATATGTTCATCTAAAAGATTTCTTACCTTTTGAGTTTCATGATGAAATGCCAAGACATGCCAACACAACCTCTTATGTATGATTCGTGACTAAAAAAAACTACAGGCAGAGATCAGTTCTGTAGGAACTGGAAACTCTCCAGGAACTAGTAAACTGCGTACCGTTGAACATCAACTCGAGTTATAATATCCAGATGTTGTAGTTGATTATCTAATCACACAACACTTTCCTTTCAGGATTAAACAAAGGCACAATTATGAAATATTCACATGGTCTATACTTGTCGTTCCTGTGGTAAACTTACAAGCCCAAACCACACACTTGCAGCAGCAGAGGAGTAGTTTCTAAAAGCTTTTGCTCTAGACATCCAGTAGGATGTGTGCATGCTAGCAAAAGTGCAAAATTTCATTTTTCACTGGTACTAGAAGGAAAGCCATCAACGTTCTAGTGCTTCACTAGCTGTTGGCCTCCTCCTAGGATTTGTTTGGAGCAAATACGAAAGGAAATCAACCAATTCGGCATCAGAATTTTGCAGCTGTTGTGACAAAGAGGACCTCTCTGGTATCAGGTACTCGGCATGTTACCTGAAAAAAAAAGATGGAAAAAGTGAGTGCTGCAAGCGAGAGTTCATGACAATTAAACTTGAAAGAGCAGATTGCTATCATACATCACTGGTGGCTACTGTGTCAATAAATCAGGCACTTGATGGTGATTTCAAATAGATTTTCCATTTCACAAAAATGTCTTGAGCAAGATTTTGGTAACACTCAATTCTTACACAGGCAATATGTTTCTTGATGGAGCATCTACAAATGAACATATGAAAGGACAACATTTTTTTTGAAGCGGGCACAAATATGCTACGAGCAAGAGATACATCTTCTTCCTTTTAAGAAGAATGATCTAACCCACATTCTCTACTAAGTAGAGAACTCATCAGTTTTGTAGATGATTCTGAATAAGAATGCAAGACCATTATGTAAATTCCACATAGATTACAGGAAAGACTAGGTATGAAAGAATCAAGTAGCTATTCATGAACAGAGATTTATATAATCACAAAGTTAATAATTGAACCAGATGGCAGACACAATATGTTTGCTCATTTGGATCAATAGGCTGATCCACATTAGAAGATGCCGAAATATTTTTCTTATGACTGCTTGGAGGCATCATTATTCGCTAAAGGAAGTGGAGGAAGAATAGCTGGAATCTTTCCTTCTATCAAACCACAATCAAAGAATTGATTATATCATTAATAAAGACAATTGTATAACCTTAGCAATAGTACCTGGGCTTCTGCTTGTAGATCTGTGTAAGGAACAACACCAGTAAGAAACTCGCTGCACAAGTTATAAAAGCATTGTGAATCAAGAAAGAACAACAAATAACTAGAAGCATTTACTGTACAGAAAATATGTCCGTATAAATATTCTGCACTCGACTCCAACTTCTGTTATTTGTATACCAAAATGAATTAGTGAACTACCTATAGAGTAATATAACAAATAACAAGCTTGCAAGCACTAGTAAATAATTTCTCAAATATGAACAACAATGAAAGAATGAAACATGAATTTTCCACTTCTACTATCTCATTTTCCCAAGATTGTTGCTTTCGTCCCAAGATTGTTGCCGACGTCTCGTAACCAAATAAAGCAGAGATCAGGAAGTGTTTAGGGCTTACGGAGAGGCTGCACGATCTCTCTCTGCTTCTGGGTGGCGTGGAGGATGACGACGAGCAACGCAATGGGTTTAGCCGTTTAGGGTTTATGGAGGAGAGGCGTGATTTCTTCGCTTCTGGGCGGCGGTCCTAACCTCGCAGAAATCGGGAAAGGTTTAGGGTTTACGGGTCAGCAGGCGTGATTTCTCTACTTTTTCGGTTTCGAAAAGCCAACGCGGCTTCGTTGCCACGCATGCGAAGAGGAGAGGCATGCCAACGCAGCAAGCCGAAGCGACGGGCGAGAGGAGGGGCTGCTCGCAGAGGGACGGGCGAGCAGGGGTGGACTGGACTCGTCACGCAGTGTAACGCCCGTCCTTATCAGAGCCTT
>NC_133881.1:7944386-7990131 GCF_044706935.1 Curcuma longa
TGAACTTTTCTGTATATATATATATATAACTTATCACAGATTTGATGCGGTGATAAAAATCAAAGATATATTCCCATTAAGGATTCAATCTCCAAATATATCTACTTATAATGCTAAATCGTCATGTGGGTTTGATTCTCATAGACTCACACTGTTTTTTTTTTAGTAAGACTACCGTGTCAGATCTTGCTATTTAAATTACTGAGATAGTAGGACTATCGTGTCAGAACTTGCTTGCGTTTTTAAATTTATTCATGGATGATACTATCGAGATACCTGAATTAAAAAAAAAGCATACATAAAGTGACTTTGCAATAGCATGTAAAATTAGCAAAATGAGCATTCCTAGAAGCCTGGGTGGGTGAGAATGATCACTTTACGCTGCAAAAGGGCGTCATAAAAGAAAGACAAAGGATGTGGCGACGACAGTGACGGCGACGAAAACGGCGACCGGAGGGTATGCTCCGGCGTGGCAACTTCTGGGGCCGGCTGATAGATTTTCGGAAGTGGGCGGCGAGGAGGGTGGGGGAGGGGCTCGGCGACGATAGCGAGGCGCATGCCGCCGTAGCAGAAGCCTCGGCTGCAGATGAAGTAGTAAGGGCCGGTGTGGTTGAGTTGGAAGGCATAGCTCCGGCCTTTGCTGTAGTTGGAAATGGGGTTGGAGGCGTCGCACTTGTTGTACCCGGCCTCGTCAACCTGGATCACGTCCGCCATCCCCGACTGGTAGAGGAAGACTGCCATACACCCAAATTCCAACATTAATTTCTCTTAAAAAAGAGCGGAGAAAAACAGAGGAGTAGATTTGGGAACGAACCGAGCCAATCGCCGACATGGAAGGGCTTGTGCTTATCCACCCAGACGGTGTAATTGACGTTGGGGTTCCATGCTTTGCTGTCGCCCACGGTGAACTTGTCGGCTGATGCCAAACGCGTCAGCGACAAGAAGAGGAAGAGCCTGGGCAGCAGCTTGCCAGCCATGATTTCTCTGATCTGAAGAAGAGCTAAGATAGACGAAAAATGGAATCTGGACGCGTTTAATGGTATGGATTGGAATTTGGGAAATAAATTAATGGATATATTGAGGAAGAAGATGGCCGAGGATGAGGATGACAGCAGAGCCGATCAGTGTAGGGAGACGGAAAAATGGAATCTAGCCGCGTTTAGTGGGCTGGATTGGAATTTAATTGGGAAAATAAATTAATGGATAAATTGAAGAACAAGATGGCACGGGAAGCAGCAGATGAGGAAGACAGCAGCGCAGATGAGCGTTTAATTAGTGAGTGAAGTGATAGCACATGCAGCGGCGTTGATGGATGTGCTTATGTATTAATTGTCGTCGATGAGAGAGAAAACGAGCGATCACGCGGGCAATTAGTAAAGCAAGTCAACATCCAATTTTAACTATTATTTAAATTTTGATAAACAACGTTTTTTATTTCTCAAATCATATATTATATTCTCATAATACTCTAAATCTTATCTAACGTTTGTTATAGAAAAACTAATTTTTTAAATTAATAAAACGATCCAACAAATATTTTATTTTTAAAATACATTTTATCTATTATTATTATAATAATTATGGATGATTAACATAATATGTAATAATTATTTTTATTATTACATTATTTTTTATTTTTAATATTATTATTATAGTAATTATAATTAATTTCTACACAATGTAGAAATTACTATATTACTATTATAATATATAAAAACTACTAAATAATTATTATAATTATTATAAAATAATTTTGATAAAATTTAAATAATTTTAACTAATTAGGTAAAACGTATTTTGATATAATAATATTCATAATTTAGAATTCAAGATTTAATATTTTAAGATTTAGGATTTATGTATAACTGAGTAGTAACTATTGATAGCTATTACAATATTTATAAGCTACCTACTATCTTTTTAATGTAAAAATTTAACTAGTTCATTTTAAATAAAATTATTATACATAAATCGTTATTGTATCAAAGTACTCTTTATAAACTTGATCAAAATTATTTAAACTTCATCAAAATGACTTTAAATTAGTAAAAATCACTTTAAAACAATTGTTGCTAAATCTAAAAATTTATATCAAAATACTCTTTATCAAATTAGTTAAAATTATTTAAAACTTTATCAAAATTATTTTAAATTGATTGAAATCACTTAAAAATAATTATAAAAACTACTAAGTATCTGCTACAATGTGTAGAAGCTACTAAGTATATACTACAACATTACAACTATTGAGATCTAAGAGAGCTAGAGGGTACTTCTAATTCGCATCGCTTGAAAGGGTGGCACAATGGAAGACTTCAACACACAGAATAATAACACGCACAATGCTAACCCAAGTTATTTACTTGATTCATTACTATTGTGTGCAAATCGTAAGTCTACAATTATCGTCAAGTAATAAAAAATCATCCACTAGAATTGTTAAACTGAGTACTAATCCAAATTATGAAACAGACTATCTAAATCAATCGAAGTTGAGAAAATCATGTAAGAAAGAACATAAATTAAGAAAGCAAGAAAAATTCATGAGGAAAATCGATTTGAAGAAGCAATTCTAAGACTTTGGTTTCACCACGATGATCATTTACGCACTAATTGTTATTTACTCTTTCACCTCTGTGTTCGATAATTATGAAGGTGATTTATCCTAAAGTACTCAATATCTCATTTTGAATAATACATAGGTATCTATCCAAACATATATAATGTAATAATTCTATGTAATATAGAATATATTATGTAATGTAATATAAAATAGTATATAATACTTAATGAAAGAAAGAAATGAAAGAAAGAAAACCCGGCGATAACAATCTATATTCATAATGCAACTGTTAGATCCAAAATAAAGGTCTTTCTTGACCGAATTAGAAGTATAGAACTCCCCGATATGGAAAGACGGAATATAGAATCTAAAAGGATAATGAAAGTTGTTCGTCTTTGAATCGGGTTGGACCTGAAGAAAAAAGAATTAAAATAGAAAAAGAAAGTAAAAATTCTATTTTTCGATAGATTGTGGGGCACCTTTTTCTTCTTTTCCTTCGAAATATTATGTTATGGGCAATTAAGCAACCTATTACTGGACTGAGTCCAATGAAAAAAATAAAAAGGTAATTAGTATCAGGCATTCGTTCCAAAACGGATTATATCCTCTTGAAAAAGAAGGGAAATGATCAAAATTTAATTTTCAATTGGAACTAAACTAATTCTGTCAATTGATTTTTTATTACCGTCATATTTTCTAAAAATTTTAATTTAGGTAAGTGCTTTATCAGCATATGTAGCAAAGGAAAGCCGTAGGATGATGCATACACTCAAGGACTATGAGCTTCACTATGCTAAAGGTTCAAGTTTTATGTGATAACATAAGCACAATCAATCTAACTAAAAATCCTGTTCATCATTCAAGAACTAAACACATCGAAATAAAACATCACTTTATTAGGGATCATGTTGCAAGAGGAGACATTGAATTAAATTATATTGACTCTAAATCTAATCTTGCCGATATATTCACCAAACCATTACCCGAAGCTGAATTCACAAATCTAAGAAGGGGTTTAGGAATGTGCTTTATTAATTGATGATTGCTAGTTTTGCATGATCCTATGAAAAGTACTTTACATCTCACAAGACCATAGGGTGACTCTTGATGTGCATTGGCTTGATTGACCTAAGTGTGAGATGCTAGGATGATACTCATGTTTCACTTGTGCTCTTTAGCATCTAGATGAAACATAAATTGTATCAATCTATTATATCTGTTGCTTCTCTGTTAGAGGGGCACGACCAAGGCTGTTGGAGGGACATGGTCGTGCCTGGTGGGCACGGCCATGTTCTGCTCTTTTGTTCATTTTCCTCCGTTTCTTCGTATTTACTTTAATAGAGACTCGCCCATGATGACGAACACGGCCAGTGCGAATCTCATTTCTCCATTTCTTGCTCCACCATCAATAATGTATCGTTTTGGCTCTAAATCACATACTATCAAGCAAAATATACAAAAAACAGATCTCTGAGCAAAAGAGTAAAAATATGCAATTGTAAAAGAATAAGGTGTGACAACGTAGATCATATGCAATGAATTACAAGTAGATGAGCGTAAACATAACTAGAATATATATATATAACCTACGCTCATCAGGTACTAGCCGATGATTGACGATGATCGAATTGAGAGAAGCCTTATTCCGGAAACCATGCAACAATGTTTGTCATGATTTTTCCAAGGCTCTCTAACTATCACCGAGAATCATATTCACGATATAGTTTTCGGTGGTCAACCTTTGACTATCGATAACTGACAAACGATCGAAAACTATTTTCGATCATGATGGAATAATTCTTTGGCAGAGTAAAGAGGTCTAGTTGATAGGGCTCCGGGGCTCTTCTCCCACGCGGGCAGCAGGGCAGAAGAGCGCCCTTCCTTCCGGTGGTGGCGGTAGAAAAGAGGGCACCATCGCATTCCAGCAGCGGTGGCAATAGAACAAAGGGCACCGCCATGTTCCAGCGGTGGTGGCAGCAGAATAGGAGCGCCGCTCGAGAAGTGTGTCGACCACGTCGCCACTCGGGAAGATGGTCGACCAAGTCAGTGCTCGAGAAGCAAGCTGAGGGCTGCGATCGGCGACCTCCCACGCTTGCAGTCAGCAGAAATTTGACGGAGCAGAGCAGTCCAGTTGATAAGGCTTTGGGGCTCTTCTTCACCACCGCGGCCGAGCTGAGTCTTTGCGTCTTCCTCTCCGACGGATGCACGAGGAACGGCGATCGCGTTTCTCTTCGACGGATGCAAGAGCAACGGCGGCAGCGGCAAAACCCATTAGGGTTCTTGGTCGTGATCCCTGTTTTAAAGGGGATCGCGACCTCTGTTCTCACAGCGCGGTGGAGGAGATGGAAAACACAAAGAGAAAGAACAAAAAAAACCCTAAACCGAGTAGCAGACTGAACCACTACTGTAGCAAACCAGTTTAATTTTGGTTCACTTAATTCGGTAACCAAACGACCTCCGATTTGATCTAAATTAGTTTTGTTCAATTCATCTTTATAAGATGAAGCTTTTCATCACATCCGTTCTGCCAAAATCTCTCCATCATGAGCCAAACTAAATTGGTTCAATTTTGGTTCAAAATCAAATCATTTGGTTCACTAATCAAACGATCTCTGATTTGAACGAAATCAGTTTCATTCATTTCATCTTCATAAGACGAGTTCCATCATATTATCCTTTGTCCAGTCTGACCAGACTTTATTTCTCTCATTCTGAGAATCCAATTCTCAAACTCGTTTTAAGTCCTTCGGAGAACTTGTAGTGCGTGTGACCCAATAGGTTCCTGGTTATGTTGGTCGCCCGTAATTAACCATTAATTATGAAATAATCATGAGTGACACCTTGTAGTACATCATGATCCTTAATTGATAAAAAAATCAATGATTCGTGCAGCTACACCCTTCAGCAGCTACACTGAATCGTGCCTTGTTCCTTTCAACGTCTTATACCCGCTTGGTTCAGGATATGGTCTATGTGTCGGTTCCCACTAGGCTGACTACGTCACATCTAGCCCAAGCTGCTTTCTTGTCCTGTAGATTCAAGTTACTTATACATGTATCCAAGAGTATCGTACTCTTAACATGTAATGCTTTGGCCAACGACTTTTAGTAACAATCCTACCAAGCGACCGTAAGGTATACGTCTCCTTTTCAAAGGAGCGGTGAATCCTCTATGGGCTATTCAAACACCTTTGGGCACTTTGACACATACCCAATCATCTGGGGTCCACACCTCCTCAGAGATGCTTACTTAAGATGTCAAACTATAAGCCTCCATGACCAAGGTGACTTGAATATCGCAAGTCAAAGGAAACTCACATTTAAGCTGCACTGAGGTCTTCATTGACATATATATTAAACCATATGAAGTCTCAAAGCAGGTCACTCCAATGAACTGGTTACCTTTAACCAACATCCATGTTTAACTCTCAACATCTAATGTCGACAACAGTGAGATCAGCTGCTTGGCTAACCAAGGAGTTCAAAACGTGCTAGTCTCAACAAAATCGATAACGCCCGTGTTCATCAATTTCTCGACTAGGGATAATTTTAATATATTCATAATTGCACATGTAGAGATGCTCACGAGTTGTGATCCAATCACAAATTCTCTCATGCTATGAATCGTATTACAGACATTCAGTATTTGAGTTTGTGATCCAATCAAACACATATGGAATGTGCACTCAAATAGTGAATTGCTATTTATCCAATAAATTGTATAATCGTAAGGCGATTGCTTTAGGACACCTCTCAAATCTAACAGGGCTAACATTGCTGATCTAAGTGTGCAAAGAGCACGGGTTTGAATAAAGTCTTAGTTGAGACTAGGTAAAGGACTAAGTCCTAGTTAAGGCTAGGCACGGACAAGTCCTGATCTAGAGGATCAGGCATAAGACTTGGCAGACTTAAGAGCACCAGATGAAAGTCCATGTAATGTAGGAGGATCGAGAAGCGTGGCACAAATTCAGTCATGTACGGTCAAGATGATCAAAGGACATGGTGAAGTCTTGGCGGTCTAAAGGATCGAGCCACAGCAACAAATCCTAGGGGCCAAAGACAGAGTCGAGCAAAAGTCCAACAAGTCTGGAGGACTTGGTTGGCATCAGGTAAACTCTCATGAGAGGAGTGGGTCAAGACGCGTTCCCAAGGGGAATATTAGGCGTCAGTCTAACCCAAGGTCTCACTGGAGATCTAAAGTTAAGACCAAGATACAGTTCTAGGAACTGGCTCTCCAAACCTTACTTTGCATGTTTTTGAGCTAACTTCTAGTGCTGGTTGGAGAGGTTAAGTACATAGACTCTGGGATAAATTATCCAAGATTTAGATGTTGGAGTTAACCTGAGTGAAGCTCAAGTCGACCTGAGCCTAGATAATAGCAGCGGAAATTGACATATATCAAAAACCCTTCACGTTGAACTAGGGTCGACCTTAGTAGGTACTCAAGTCAACCTGAATACCAGATATTGCAGTGAAAGGCAAAGCTTATCGGTAAACTCCACGTCGGACTAGAGTCAACCTGAGTAGGGACTCAAGTCGACCTGAGTGCGAAGTCAACGCGGAGAAAGAGGATCGCTGCCTAGCTAGAGTCGACCTGAGATCATCTAGGGTCAACATGAGCATCTTATAAAAGCAATGTCAACCAGAGGCTCGAGATACACTTTTCGATACTTCCACGAGTAAACTCTGTCGAGACGACAGTGCACTGAGCAACCAGCAGCAACCCTAAAGACGTCGTAACACTGGAATCACACGCAATTAAAGATCAAGCACATCCGGTGATTTGGGTAACAAAGTTCTGTACTCATTCATTTTTTAATCTCTATAAACTTTGTTATCGAGATTAGTTTTATAATCGTTCAACTTGTTTCTATGAGGAAATAAGTTTTATAGTGGATTGTTCGTCGGAAACGGTCAAAGACAGTGGGTCTTAGAGTAGCAGCCTTCGGTTGTGAACCAAGTAAAAAAACCCTGCGTCTCATTTACTTTTCTATTTTTAATTTACTTTAAGTCTTCCGCTATCGCACTCATACTTTAAGCTTTCGCAATCGAATGTCAAAAATTGGTTGAAAATGCTAAAGCACTATTCACCCCCTCTAGCGCTTTACTCGATCCTATAATTGGTATCAGAGCGGGGTTCTCGAATTTAGTGCAACCACTGATTGAGGAGGTTTTCGATTTAATATCAAATTTTATAAAGTTTTTTAGTTTCATTCGAAATTTTTCTTCTTCCCGCACTACTAATCCAAGACCTATTCATGGAACATTTCTTGCTTTTTCTTTCTGTGTTCTAGATCAATGGCCCATAAGGAAAGATTCAGCACCGCAGGACCACCTCTATTCTTAGGGGATGATTTTGCTTATTGGAAAAGTAGGATGGAATGTTGATAACCGGAGGCGTGACTGAGAAGGAAGCAAGAAAGACGCGATTACATTGACGGCATATTGAAGAATGGCAGTGTATACAAGAAGTATGACAGAAATGTGGTGGTATTTCTTATACTATACGTAGATGACATTTTGCTCATTGGCAACAATGTCAAAGTGTTATCAGACATAAGGGTATGGTTATCCAAGTAGTTCGATATGAAAGACTTAGGAGAATGTGCACAAATTCTTGGGATCAAAGTAATAAGAGATCACAAGAAAAGGATGTAGTGCTTATCCCAAGCTTCATACATTGATACTCACCTAGCTCGTTTTAGCATACAGAACTCCAAGAAAGGTTTTCTACCTTTTAGACATGGAGTACCTTTATTTAAAGAGATGTGTTCTAAGATAATAAAGGAGATAGAGGAAATGAAGGCAGTTCCTTATGCTTCGGCTGTAGGAAGTCTAATGTATGCGATGCTATATACGAGATCGGATATTTATTTTGCCGTAGGCATAGTTAGTAGATATCAAAGTAACCCAGGACAGGGGCATTGGACTGCGATAAAACATATATTAAAGTACTTGAGAAGGACTAGAGATTATATGTTGGTTTACCAAGTAGATCATTTGCTTCCTGTGGGTTACATGGATTCTGACTTCCAATTAGATAGGAATAGCAGTAAATCTACTTCGGGGTATGTGTTTACTTTGGGAGGTGGAGCCACACTACTAGAAAAAACCTAATACATAACGCTAGAACGATAATAGTTTTTGTCAAAAGTGTTGTCTTTTTTTATTTAACAACATTTTTAGTTAAAAACGTTGTCTTTTAAAAATTAGAGATAATATTTTTTTCAAAAAATATTATCTATTAGCATTTTTTTGGGGGTCAAAGACAATGCTTTTTCAGAAAGTGTTGTCTATTAGCACTTTTTTTAATCAAAGACAACTATTTTTTAAAAAGTATTGTGTTTGATGATATTTTATATCGAGGTCATCACCATATCCATCCACTCGTTTCCCTCCGCTTCGCTCTTCAAAGTCTGAACCCTAGTGAATCTCATTGCCTCTCTCACCTTCCACACCGCTACCCTCTCTGGAATCACCATCGATGAGGCCTCCGACCACCATCCGCTTCAGGTTTTGATTGCCATCCATGAGAAAACAAAAGGAAAGAAAGCTAGGGTTTAATTAAAACTTGCGTTTGTGTAGCTCCTCAAAAAACCCGATTGTGAGTTCTGTCCCCCCGTCGCGCACCGTGCTTCCTCTGCTTCTTCCCAACCGCAGCAGATGGTGACTTCCGAAGGCCTGTGGAACCCTAGCAGGCGGCGAAGGTGGTGAAGGTGTAACCCTAGCTCCCACCGGCCTTTTGCCTCTTCCATCGATCGGAGCCGAAGCAGACGGCGACTTCCAAAGGCCCGTGGAAACCTAGCCGACGGCGAAGGTGGTGAAGGTGCAACTCTAGCTGCCACCGACCCTTCGCCTCTCCCAACGATCGGAGCCGAAGCTGTCGGTTCTTCTTCTTCCCGAGAGGTTGCCACTTTTGCGGAGGAGATTGCCGGAATCAAGCACTTCCTTCCCTGTTCTTCTCCCACGTCGTTCGCCATCCGTCTAGAGACGAGTCGTCGCCTGCTCGAGCATCTTCTCGGGGTGAACACCGCTGGCCAAGGGCCACATCCCAGTGCTCTGCTTCTCCTGATCGTGGACTGTAGTGGCCTGACGACGGTGGATGGCTGTGGTGACTTAAGGCGGTGGATGGCTGTGGTGGCTGAAGGCGGTGGATGGCTGTGGCGGCTGACCAAAAATGCTGAATTGCTTATTTTTGCTAGGAAGGCCAAGGTAATCCCTTTGCACTAGAGTAGCACAGATTTAACTTATTTTTATAACTTAAAAGTCTTATATTCTGTTCTTTTGTTTTTTTTTAATTCATATATTATGCTAGCGCTACCATAATTTGGTGCCTGATGGATATTTGGTCATGTATTTTCATTAGCTTTGTACTTTCGGAGGTAAAATTATGTACAGCTCTAGCACCAGCTATTTAGTGACACTTTGTT
Source organism: Curcuma longa (assembly GCF_044706935.1). Classification (NCBI taxonomy): domain Eukaryota; kingdom Viridiplantae; phylum Streptophyta; class Magnoliopsida; order Zingiberales; family Zingiberaceae; genus Curcuma; species Curcuma longa. Next base: position 7,954,379 of record NC_133881.1, read on the forward strand.
TTTGAAGTAATGCGGAATGGGATAAAATAAAGCTAATCTATGTTTGGTTAATTAGATTGGATTGAGATCAGTGGGTGATCTGTCTCTGAACATTCTAAAGATTTTATTTTCTTGAGCATTTCAGGAGTACATTTTTTAATATTATTATTGAAGGGGAAATGCTGATTCCAACTATGCAGTTATACTGCCCCCATTGTAAGTCTTTGCTAGAAAGAGACACGACCACTTAAGTTACAATGTAGAGCTTAGACTATAGATTCTATGGAGATAGAGATACTCAGTAATCAGTAGGATCTTAACTTTGTAAAGTTTACCATACTAAATCATCAATTGATGTGCATTCTAAATACGCCTCTGCTATCTTATTTGCACTGCAAATTTCCTTCTTGCAACTTGTATACAATGCATTCTCTAGCTTTTTAGAAATCGTCTCTTCCTGCAACTGAATGCCGCTGCTCCCAACACCTGGAAGATAAATCCTCAAGTGTTGTAGGTTGCAGCAGTAGTTTTTTAGAAATTATAAAATTCCAATACACATGAAATGTCTGAGATGAATTATTAAGCAGACACCACTTGAATTTTGCCAAAGGGATTGTGAAAACCTGTGTGGATAATGCTTCCTTACTCTGACTTGATAAGCGGCCAACAATCGACTTGATAGTGGTCCTAACCTATCTAATGATTCCTCACTTGTGACACTAGAATTTTTAATTGAGCCATTATACTTAATTCCGGAAGAGCCTCTTGATACTATCCCTTTTAAAATATATCCAATATGGCATTAATTAATCACGTAACTAGCAAAATTCTTTACTAGATTTAGTGACAGATCTAGCATGCCATTAATCATATCCTAAAATAATAAATTCACACACTATCCTAACTGCAAAATTAAATTAATAAAAGAACAAATTAGAAATGTGGATTTTTCTCTAATGGTTTGCTAGCTTTGTTTGTAGCCATTCATTCTTAGTGCAATTGGTAAAATAATTATCTTTATGCATAGGAACTACCAAACAGAACTAAGTTATATATGGTGAGGCACTAATCAAAGCCACATGGATTTACCATTTTCTTGTCCATTGCTGTATTGATTTGCATCCGCTCCCTGAAGTAAGGATTGCACAACACACTATTAATTATTTAATCAGTAATATTAGTTAAGATTACTTTCAGTACAGTTGTATATTGCTATTGCACTTTTAGTTGTAATGTGATCTGCATCTGCTCCCTGTTCATGTTGTTTAGGTTTGTTTGCTGCCACACTTGGAGATTGGAGATTGTTATCCATACATGGAACACACACTAGTTAAATACTGACATGACACCTGTATTAAAAAGGAAAAGCAGTAGGAGCACACACTAGTTCCCTTCTTTTTTCATTAGTTAATTCTGACAATCAAGGTAAATTATTCTGTGGTTGACTATTACTAGCAAAATCTTCTTCAACATTGTCTATAATATTCCCTTTCTTATGTTGGCATTAAGGTAAATGGAACTCTCTGGGACATGACAAGACCTCTTGAAGGTGACTCAGACCTTAGGTTGTTTAAATTTGATGACAATGAGGGGCGTGACACCTTTTGACATTCTAGTGCTCACATTCTAGGACAAGTACTATTGTATTGAGTCTCGTTTCTTAGTTCTGTATAAACAATGTGAAATTAGCACAGTTACACACGATAAATGAAATTAACTATCATATGGCTATTGCTTGTGTCATTATAGTCCCTTGAGATGGAGTATGGATGCAAGCTATGCATTGGACCATGTACTACAAGAGGAGAGGTGATTACAATGTTTGGTTGTCTTCTAATTTTGAAGCACTTTCTCTGCCACTAATTGCTACTTTTTCTTTTTTTTTTTCTTGTCCTTCACCTTGTCTGGATAATATTTAAAGACATCTTGGCTCACAATCTTGCAAGGTTTCTACTATGATGCTTTCTATCATGACTTGACATTGAACAAGGAGAATTTTAACCAAATTCAGTCTCGGGCAAGCAAAGCTGTTGGGGTATGATTTATTTAAGTATTATATGTTGCCTGATAATGTTTTACATAATTGGTAATTTCTCTTGTTTTCTCTATTTTTTTGGCATTTGAATCCTTTTCTAACAACATTATTTAATATTCTTAAGATATATAGGCTAAGAAAAAGTTGTCCCAACTAAAGGAACGCTTTTACTTTATATTCTGATACAAGCACGTCTAATTATCTAATCCAGAGGCTTTTCACTGTAATGTAGTTTGAATAAAAGTAATACTAGATATTTACCTTTAATATTGATTGATTAAAATAAATACTATATATTTACCTTATGTGGAAAATATAATACAACACTGAAAATTTTTTTTGTATATATCTTGTTAAAAGGAATGCTAAATATTTACCTTATGTGGAAAATGTACGACAACACTGAATGTTCTGTTTCATATTTTGTTCCAAGAAAAATAAGCATTTGAGAGAATCAAGGTGACAAGGGATCAAGCGCTTGAAATATTTGCTGAAACAAATTCAAGGTAATTGAGTAATTCCTTTGGAACAAGGTACATGTTACTACTCGTCAATAACATGATGGTTTGAGGATGTGTTTAATGGTTTCTTTTACTGAAAGAAAACACACCGTGTAAAATTTGGATAGCTAATTAATCATAATGATAAAAAAAACATTTTTGTGATCTTGTGTCATTTTATTTTCAACATTAGTGATTTGTAATTTGTATATTAAGCTTTTGTGATGCATGCAGGTAGAAATCATCAATGAGTTAACTTGAGGATAAGACAATCATCACTGTATATAGATGTGGCCCTCTTCCTTCTGATCACTCTTCCTTTCTCTAGCTCATTTTCTTTCCCTTCTTCATTCACTAGTAAACATATTTTAATAATCATGAGTTATTTTATTATATATATATATGAGCTAAAAGCCACTGTTATCTTGTGTTGTGCATGTAGTAACTTAACTAAAATATATGTGATCTTTGGCAGGCTGATCAGTTGCACAAAACTGTTGAATGGGTACACACTTAGGACACAAAGGTTTTGAACGTACATGGGGTTGTTTTTTTGAGACACACAGGTTTTGACTTTTGTATGCTAAACTTGGATGCAATGGATTATTACTACGACTTCTGTAAATTTAACTTGAATGTAATGGATTATTACTGCAACTTTTGTAGACTTAACTTCGATATAATGGATTTTGTACTTTCATAGTAAATATAGGCAATGATTTTGTATATGGAAAATATAATGATTTTTATTTATTGCTAAAAATATATATTTCATTTCAAAAGATAATACTTTTTTAAATGTGAATTAAGAATAAAACAACGCTTTTTAAACGTCCTAGAATTCAAGTAGTTTGAAACAAAATCACAACACTTTTTATACGTTGCTAAATGTGTTGTCGTACCCACAAAAAATAACGCTTTTAAGCATTGTCATTATTACCACGGACAACGCTTTTTAAACGTTGCAAAAAGTATTGTCGATGTTAACAAAGATAACGCTTTTCTGGTTTGTCTTTACGACCCCCCTTTTACAACAGGAGCTCTTACAACGCTTTTTCTGCCAGATAGACAACGCATAAAGAGCGTTGTATATTAGCTTTTTTGTAGTAGTGTCATAAAATGGAGGAGTGTTAAGTAAAAATATATTTCAGACTCTACCATAGCAGCTGAGTATGTAGCAGCCTCTTAGGCAGCTAAAGAAGCTGTATAGCTTAAGAACTTCTTAATGGACATAGAGGTGATTCCTGGTTTGTCCAAAGTTATCATAATTTATTGTGATAACAGTGGTGCAGAAGCAAACTCGAAGGAACCACGAGCCCATAAGGCAAGTAAATACATCGAGCGCAAGTACCATCTGATACGAAACATCATAAAGCGAGGAGAAGTTGTTGTCGCCAAGATTACATCAGTAGATAACCTGGCAGATCCTTTCACTAAGGCCCTTCCGGCGAGAGCTTTTGATAGGCATGTTGAGGGGATGAGAATCAGATGTATGACAACATTTATGGTAGCATAGTCTTTTAGTATAAGTGGGAGATTGTTAGGATGTATACTATAAGCCTAACTTTTGTATGAACATATATTTTGAAATAATTTGAAATGAGAATCACTTTGGTCAAATATTTATATTTTATATTATTATATATGTTAATGCAGTTGTCCATTTAATTTATATTGTAGATAACATGGTGTGTGGTGCCACACAGAAGATCATGTTATCAATTCCTTATAAATTATAAATAGTAGCTCACAACCAAGATGAATTGAGACACATCATTGGAATGATTGTAGTGTAATTGGTATTAGTTTATCTTGACTATAAAATTACACTAGTATACTTTGTGTGTATTGAGCAGGACCGTTTGAAGTCGTTCGATTTATATTGACTATATAATCGAACTAAACCTCTGTTATTATGGATGTGCATGCTCTTAATCCCTATAGAATAACAAGCACATATACTTAGTATTTATTTTTTTAACTTGTCAAAGGGTGAGATTTATTCGTTAAATCAATAGGCCCGATGAGTTGGGAGATAGTGCTATTTATATGGTGTATTATTGATTATAGAAGGAATCTGTATCCTAATTATTTAGGATGATGATGTCCCCTTGAGGAGCTCATAAGCATTATCATGTAAACCCTGCAGGTGGACTTAGTCCGCATGATAATAAAGTTGAGTGGTACTACTCTTGAAATTAGAAGTTAATTAATTGAGTTGTCAGTAACTCATTTAATTAACGGACATATGATATCTTAAACACAGGGAGATTAATGCACTCATAATAAGAAAGAGTCTATATTGTAATATGGGATTGGTGCGGTAGTTCAATAATAACCCTTTAGTGGTATGAGTTATTATTGATGGACTTGAGTTGGGTGTTCAAGAAGAATACAGGAAGCTCAAGCCCATCAGGAGGCCTAAATCAATTCCTCCTCTAGGTCCCTGTTGTAGCCTCTGGATTAAGCCTTGTATCTACCCAATAAGATTATGTTAGAATTCTATTAAGAATTTGGTTAGAATTCTGTTAAGAATTTTGTTAAAATTCTGTTAAGAATTTTATTAACAAAATTCGATTAATCCTAGACAGAATTTATGTTAATTTTGTTATCTAACAAAATTATGTAAATTTTGTTATCTGATAAAATTTTGTTATTCAATAAAATTTTATTAAATTTTATCATCTAACAAAATTATGTTAATTTTATTATCCAACAAAATTATATTAATTCTATTATTTTTTCCTTAACTTTCTAAGATGGTAAAGCTATAAAAGGAGAGAAGGGAGCGGCTCAAAGAGATAACATATACTATTCTCCTCTAAACAACTTAGGGTCGGCGCCCCCTTTAGAGATCTCCTTGGCTCTTCTTCTCAAATTAGGGTTGGCGCCCTTGATCCTTTCTCTTAGGTTCTCTTCTAGCTAGGGTCGGTGCCCACATCTCCTTGGTTCTCCCTTAGGGTCGGCACCCAAGGAAGGAAGAAGAGAAGAAGAAGGTGGCGGCAAGAAGAGGAGAAGAAGAGAGGAAGAGAAGAAGAGAGGAAGAGGAGAAGGTAGTGCCTCAACCATAGGTTCTCCCTTTCTCTTATTGCCATCGGTTTGGAAGAGAGGAAAAAAGGAGTTGGGTGGAGTTTATCTTGGTAGATCGTCGTCCACACGACGTCCGAGAAGAGGAGAGGAATACAACAGAAGATCAAGAGGTCTTCGGGTAATGAACATCTTCTATACAATTTATAAAGGAAAGGTGCAATTATTTTATTCTGCTGCATAGTTTATTTTTCTTTTGTATGGATCCTGAATACCAACACAAGAGTTCTAAAGATCTTATGCTTCGATCAAGGTGTGCTTCGATTGATCAAGAACTTGCTTGATCAATCAAGCACATGTCTGATCGAAGATGTAGGTTGCTTGGAAAGGTTCCGTCCCTAGAAAATTTTTGTCTGGCAGAAATTGAACAGGACGGAATTCCAGACACCTTCATGGATAATATCATACCATTATGGAGATATTTTAATTCCATTGGTATTAACAATTTCCACTCCATCTATTGTTTGTGACTACCTTTCTGATTGTAGTGAAGCTAATTCTCTTGGACTAGGCTCTTGGCATTGTGTAGCAACACAGTTATTATTTTTTGGCATTTTTAATTGTCAAGTTCTCTTTGAAGCAACCTAATATTCCAAACTTGCAAGTCTGTGTGTCATGATAGTTGCATTTTGCTCCTGCTATTGATTTACAGTTTCATAGGTCCCTATGTGGTGTCCAATCTGCTAACGCTCCACACAAAATTTCAATTTGCATTCAAAATGTGAATTCAACTCTACCTCCATCCCATTGGGCAATGTTGTTGGGATTATCTGCGATAGTTCTCTAGTGATGTCTACTTTCAATAACACCCTTGCAAAGATGTCCACCCTCTACTCTTGGTTAGTTGATCAATTTACAATGGCTTCCCGACATGCGAAGCAATCTTACTCAACCCCCAATTCATCTAACATTCTATTGGCAAATTGTGAATTTGCATCGATAGCGAAGTTTTGCCCTATTCTTCTTCCTAAAAAGAGAAAATAAAGTGGAATGATCTTGTGGTAGATTAGACATCCATAGGTGGTGTATGGCCTTCCACGCAACACCCTATCACGTATCTCTAGTGTCAAATTTGAAGAGTAACTAGATGCTCTAGTGCACCTAAAGTTTGTAGGGAACTCTCCATCGATTGGCCAAATCCTTGACAGCTTCCTACTAAACAAAACAGCCAAGAAAGTGACCTATCAAGTAGAATGTTGAGAATGTGCCTCCTTTAATGGAGTTGGATTTGTTCTATGAGCCAGTGAAATTGCAAGCCCACTAACCCAAGGCCCGCTATCTAAGCTATTTAAATTTGAATATCAAGTTACATATTTTCCTCCTCAATTTGCACAGTAGTCGCGTGGATAAGTTGCCTTGTTAAGCACACCCTTTAGCTAATCCGGTCTCACTGCATAGTTGATTTGACTGACCATGCACTAATAGATTAATTAAGATTGTCTTCCTCAATGAGCTATTTGTTGGGATATATACCAGAATCCTAGCTATGTAAATAAATATTCTGAAATGAGAATCATATTGTAGTCAAATGTCTGTGTACAGTTGTCCATTTAATTTATACTGTAGATAACATGGTGTGTGGTGCCACACAGAAGATCATGTTATCAGTTCCTTATAAGTTATAAAGGTGCTCACAATCGTGATGGATAGGGACAAACCATTGAAACGGTTATAGTGTAATTTGGTATTAGTTTATCTTAACTATAAAATTACACTAGTACACTTTGTGTGTATTGAGCAGGACCGATTGAGGGCGTTCGATTTATACTGACTATATAATCGAACTAAATCTCAGTTATCATGGAAGTGCATACTCTTAATCCGGATATAATTACAAGCACATATACTTAGCATATATTTCTTTGATTCATCAAAGGGTGAGATTTATCTCGTTAGATCAAAAGACCCGATGAGTTAGGATATAATGTTATGTATATAGTGTGTTGTTAATTATAGAAGGAAATTGTGTCCTATTAAATAGGTTGATGATGTCCCCTTGAGGAGCTCATAAAGATTATTATGTAAACCCTGCAGGTGGACTTAGTTCCGCATGATAATAAGGTTGAGTGGTACTACTCTCGGACTCAGAAGTTAATTAATTGAATTGTCAGTAATTCGATTAATTAACGGACATTCGATATCTTAAACACAGGGAGATTAATGCACTCATGGTAAGAAGGAGCCCATATTGTAATATGAGATTGATGCGGTAGTTCGATAATAACTCTTTAGTGGTATGAGTTATTATTGATGGACTAAGGTTGTGTGTTCGGGGCGATCACGGGAAGCCTTAGCTCATCGGAAGGCCAAAACCAATTCCTCCTCGTGGTCCCTGTTGTAGCCTCTAAATAAAGCCATAATATCCACCCACTTGGTTTAATTAGAACTTGGTTCAACTAGAATATGGTTCGGTTTTATTCTCTTGCTAGGGCCCACTACAACTTAAGAATAAAAAGATTTGGTTCGGTTTTATTCTTAAGGGGCCGGCCATAAAGAATAAGAACTTGGTTCGGTTTTTTCTTCCGCAAATAAGGAAAAGAAATTTTATTAAAAACTGACAAAATCTTATCTAGAGATTTTAATTTTAAATCTGGATAAAGATAAGTTTGTCAGATATTTTTTCTTAACAAATATTCTTAAAAGATTTGATTAGATTTGATTCTATCAAAATCTATTTAAGGAATTTGTTGGAAAATTTTAAAATTTCTGAGATGGCTTGACTATAAAAGAAGGGGTTTACAAGAGGATTATGATTTATTGATCTTAGCCTCTCCTCCTTGGTTTTATAGGGCCGACCACCACTCCTTTCTTTCCCCTCCTTGCTAGGGCCGGCCACCATCACCATCCTCCTTGGATTAGGGCCGGCCACCACAACATCTTCTCCACCTTGAGCTAGGGCCGGCGCCACCTTTGGATCCCTTTCCTAGGGCCGGCGGCCAAGAAGAAAGGAAGAAGAAGAGAAGGAAGAAAAGGAAAAGGAAGAGGAAGAGGAAAAGAAGAAAAGTTCTAGTGTGGATTACGTCTTGGAAGATCGTCGCCCACACGACGTCTAAGAAGGCTAGAGGGATACGGCAGAAGACCAAGAGGTTTTTCCTAAAAACCAACCTCTAAAGAATCCAAAGGTGAAAGGTATAACTAAGTTTTATTCCCGCTATAATTTAGTTATTTTTACTTTTGCATGGAACATGAAAACAAACACAAGAAGTCAACGATCCGCGGGGCCTCTTGGAAAGTTTCGTCCTTTGTACGAAAAATTTTTGTACAAGGGAAATCAACGAAACGGTTTCCAAATGATTCCCTACACTATTATATCTATCCATTGAGGTGGTCGTCTCCTCAGTAAATTGTAGGCCGAAGATGTAGTTAGGAGAGTTTTTGTTGCCTTGCATAGGTCGCAAGAGGGTCAGGAGGTGTCTTTGGTCCTTGAGTTGGCCCAAAGGTTGAGTTGAACCCCCTTGTTATGCACCCCTATTTGTTCTCACTTGTGAAGTTCATAGCCCTTCTCCTTGATCTACCACTAGCTTCTTAGTAGCTGGTGCGCAAGACTTCCTTATTGTTAGAAAAGCACGCGCCTCCTCCTTTGTTGACTCAATTGTCCCCTATAAAGCACATTTTTGTTGTCGCCAGAAAAAAAGAATTGCACCTAGACGTTCATCCTGCATGCATACTCCTAGGAACACCATATCTTGCTCACCTAGTTCACCAACTTCTATTTCCGCCACCACTGATGGTTTCGAATCAGTGGGTTAGGTTAGAAGTGCTTTCGAGTTTTCTGACAACACTTCCATTGCATTATTTAGAGAGTTTCTCTGGCATCCTATATAATCTGAAAATTTTCATCTATCATTAGAATAAATCCAAAAGTGCAGGTGGCTTTTTGCACAACAACCAATGTCTCAAAATTTTCATACCATTAAAAGAAAATTTTTACAATATGTCATAGTTGAAAATTAAATCATAAATATTTAAGAATTACTGGAACTCTCTACCGCTGCATCGTAGCTCGAGGGCTACGTAATATTTGAGAATTACGTAGCCTTTTTTTTTGCAGAAGGAAAAGAGGGCTACGTAATATCAATACTTGTTTTAATAGTATGCCACACTTGATTAATCATTAGTGGGTGCGTTGTCTAACAGGACTGTAATACCCATGGTGAGCATGCATGGCGTGCCTCAGTTTGAAGAGCAAGGAAAACCAAAAGTCCACATGATCAATAATTTTGCAATAAAAACATACAAATGCTTCATGATGCTATCGTTGAGGAAATAATGCTTGTGTGGCTGGGCTTAACCATGTTATTTTGATATATGTTGCTAATATGATTTAAGTTGAGCTACTTTATGGTTTAATGTGTATTTAAGTTAGCTGTATTTTATAATTAAATGTGTATTCAGTGTGCAAGTAGTCCGTTATTACTTGTTGAAGATTGCACAAGGCGCTTGTTGCCTCAACAAGTCTAAGCTATTGATGTGGAAATCATAGCGATTTTATGCTCTAGGAGGCTTAGATCGAGTAGAATGAGGAATTTGATTGACTTGATGGGATCGAGCTGTTGGACTTGGAGATGTGCACTCTTGTACTCAAGAGCTTGTCTTAAATCGTGTTGATGGATTTGAGCTTGAGAAGGAATTCAGTGGACTTAAGAGATTTTAGCTTAGCTCACATTGTTGCTTAAATCGAATTCTACACTAGGAGCTCAGGGGACTTTAATCAATCCTAAGATTGAAATCTCATGATCAAGACTTCGAGTTTTAATGGACAAAGCTATCTTTTGATAAACTCATTCTTGTATTAATTTTTATTCTTTAGGGTGAGGCCTAATTATTGATCTCTCTATACCTATATCTTATTACGTGACAAAATTGTCATTCTTACTTGTTTTGAGCGGATTTAAACATATATTGTAGATCAATGACTTATTGAGATCTTATCCTTAAAGTATTTGAGGTTTGTTGAATTATTTAAATTTTTAGTAATTTTATTTTGGGTTATCACACTAGAAGTGACAAACCTATGGATATAAAAATTATGTTAGTATTGTGATTAATAATTTTTACCGCTTATTATTATTAATTTAATATTGTTCACACATATACATATATTTTTAATATTTACTTTGAGTCTTATATTTATGAAAAAAATAAATAGGCATATATTTATTTGTTGAGGGTCATTTTATCCTGTAAAGTTCATTTTCTAAAAAATCCTTACTTTTGTCCTTTGGTGAGTCATATGAGATCCTCTTGATGGCCTATATATTGTTGAAAAAATATTCATATAATTCGATTGATTGGGTAAGACCTATGGTAATAATGGAGTTGGAGAAAGTATACAAAAAGGATAATTATTTTTATTATATTTAGTATTAGTTGACAATTTTAATTTAGTGAATCCTTTCTTTCATAATGAACCATTGACACTAGTTCTACATTTTGTTTATGTTGCTCGAAAGGGGGTTCAATAGGAAGGATTGAATCATGAGTCATATCATGAGGAAAGTAAAGAGGTCAAATATGCACTGACAGATTTAGAATTATAATCAAACATTCTCATAAGTTCTATACCCAATTTGTAATTAGATAGTTATTTCTCTGGCCTTTCATTAATTGGGGCTAAAATTCTAAAAATTATAAATGTCAAGATAGAAATAATGCTTAATATTATTAAAAATATCTAAAAAATATCATATTTTTTGTGAAGCAAAAATCATCAGCGTAAAGAGAAACATCAAGGGGTGGCAAAGAACTGTTACTGTTTTCTCACATTTGTATGACAAAAATATGTCAAAAATTGAGTAAAGTAGATACGATGGAACTTGCATAAAAATTAAAAGGGCGACTGTCATTATTGTTTCTTATTCTTTAGTGCTTCTTTTGAGAACTTGTTGTTCTCTGATTCTTTGCTTTCTTCCTCTCCTCCTAAATATTATTTCATATCATTTCTGAGGAGATCGAAAAGGTTGTAAAGGTTTCTCCGCCTTCGAGGTTTTCGAGAAGGAGATGATTCATAGTGCAGCGGGTGTGTGCGTGCGTGTGAATCCTTGGATTAGTCACCTCTGCGGAGGTGGATACCAAGTAAACAAACCGGGTTAGCGTTGATCTTTTGTTTTCTCTATTATATTTTGCTTCCGCTAACACTCTTGCAGAGAAACAATCAAAGAAGAATCAAAAAACGCTATTCACCCCCCCTCTAGCGAACCAACCGATCCTAACAAAATCAAATCAATTTGGCTCAATCAAGTTCAATTTTGATTCAATGTGGGTTCAATTTGAGTCCAATCCGGTCTGGATCAAATCAATTTGGCTCAATTGACCCAAATCCACTCAAATGGCTAAGTCCAAATCAACCAGCCCACACTATTCAAGCCAGCCCGGCCCAAAATCCATATCAAACCCGGTTCAATTGCAGGCCGGTTCAAATCCAATATCAGATTTCGGTTCAATTCAATCAGTCGGTCCAATTAATTGGCGGTTCAAGCGGCGCCGGTTCAGTTGCAATTCCTCCAGTTCAGCGAGCGTTTAAAGGAGAAGCGCCGGTTCAGTGCTAAAGGGGGGCTCGGATACGCGAGCTAGGGTCCCACTCCGCGATTTTCTTCTTCTTCTCCGCCGAGCTCCCGCTTCCTTCATCTCCGTTTCCCTTCCCTGATTTCCCGTTCAGCTCCGAACGGCACCTGCAACCTTGTGGTGGATGAGCACCGACCATTCGCCTTCCCCCTCCTCTGTTGTTCATGTTCCGCCGCTGTGAGCGAAGTGCCCAGCGGCGTTGGCCGGCGACAGCAACCGATCGTTCGCATCCATAGAAGAAGCATGCGGCGGCTGAGTCTCTGGCGACGATTGTAGCAGAGAAGCAGCTGATCCACTGGCGGCGATTGTAGCAGTGGATTCCCCGTGCTTCTTCAACCTTCCGCCTCTCCCCGGAGAAGACCAGGTAACTTGGTGTTAAGTCTTTGTACTGATGTGCTGGCGGCGATTATAGCACAAGACAGGGCAAGGGCAGCGGATCCTGTTGTCATCGTCCTCTCCGTTCGTGTCTTGCTGTGAGCGCAGCGGCGAGATCCACCTCCATCGGTGCAAATCCACCTTCAGTAGTTGAAGGTTTCGTTCTGTGTTTGATTTGGGAAGTTGGTTCACCCCTAACCCTAGCTGAAACTCATTCATCCCTGTTTCATTGCTGAAATTCTGTTATTCCCTATTCCTTAGCTTTGTTGTTCTGTTAGTTTTGTTAGTTGTTAATTTTGAATCAAAACCCCCATGAAACATGGTGAATTATGTAAATATGTTGTAATTTGAATCCTAATTTCTAATTTAGTTCTAATGTTAAATGATTGTTGGTGTATATTCTAATTTTAACCCTAATCCTAACACTGATTTAACCCTAAACCTAACTCTGATTTTAAGACTGATCCTAACTATTAATCTTAATCTTAATTCTAATTCTAACCCTAATTCTAATTCTGTTTGTTTTGTTTGTGGTTTGTTCGGTTTTTTTTTTGAAGTTGGCTTTTGGAATGGTGAATGGTTTAATGGTTGTTGAAGTGTTGTAAGTGAAGTGTAATTGAAATGTTGATGTCTACTGTTGAACTTGAGTTGTTTGGAAAGGTTGCTAGCCGGCTAAAAGATTTGTATTTGGTGTGTCACATGTAAATATATTGTATATAATTGATTCATATTATGAATAAATTGTTGTGGATATGTACATAGGTTGTATGTTGTATGATGTGAGATTTCATGTTGTGTATATATATGTATGTTGTAGGTTTTTAGTATTGTATAATGCATGTTGTATATTGTTACATGTATATGCTGTTTGTACATTAAGTTGACTGTATACGTTGTATGTTAAGTGGTTTGTACATGTTGTATGATATTGTTGTATGATCCATGATGTAGAATTTATGTGTTTAATTGTATATGTTTGATTAGTGTTTAGCTATGTAGGGTTATGTTGTTGTATGTTAAATGTATAGAACTCAATTTGTGTATTGAATTTTGTCAATAAATGTTATTTTGTGGATGATAAGTGGTTGAATTCAGAACTTATGTAATGTTGTAATGTGTACGGTTTTAATGATGTTGTAATGTTAACAGTGTTGTTGTATGAATGATATGTAAATAGATTGCATGAGTTATTTAATTTGTAAATAATATATAATCAGGATTCTTTTATTGATTGTTTATTTAATTATAAATAAATAAAGTTGTAAATAGTTAGGAATAAATAAAACATAATAAAAACTCCGCACCATAAGTTTAGGATAGAACTTCTTGTCATTGAGTCCGAGAGAGACGACCCAGACCTTTCTATACTGCTTTAGCGATAAATAGGGGTTTGGCTAAATAAATAATTAATTTTGATGGGTGTAAGTGACAAATAAATAAAGGGAATATAAATGTAAATAAATAATTTCCCATAGCAAAACACCCGCATCACTCCTCTAGGATTTTTTCTTTGTCAAACATCTGATTATCCTTTTGACTTGTTTGTACTTTTTCCTTGCCAAATATCATGTCATCCTTGACTAAGCTAAAAACTGATATAATTCAGTGCATCGAACCAAAGGGTTAGACTTTAATTTTAAATCGATCAAGTTAAGTGTCCCTACAACCTAAACTCTTAAATTGGGACTTGTTAGACATTTAACTTGGCTGACTTGCCTACTACTTTCAATAATTAGCTAGAATCTAATCAGACACTCACCCCAAAGATAAAATTTTTTTGTCTATCTAATTTTTATCACGCTTGGACTCTACCTAAAAGGACTATATTTTTTGATTATGTCAAAGGGGGAGAGAAATAAAAAGGTTCATGTTAAACGTTTAGAAATTTTAAAAATAAAAAATTCCTTGAAAAAGAGAATAATGAATTCAGGGGGAGGATAATGAACTTAGGGGGAGTAAGGAATTCAGGGGGAGTAACAAGGAGTAACAAACAAGCATGCATTTCGTCTTCGTGTTACTATAAATGACTTGTTATACATGATATGAGTTATGATTTAAGTTGATTTAAAAACTTAACTTAAAACCTTAAGTTGTCATAATCAAAAAGGGGGAGATTGTTAGTGCAGGAAGCACTAGCAGATCGAACCAGAGTTTTGATTATGGAACTAGGATAAAGTTAAGTATGTGGTTTGGCTAACCAAGTTAATCTGAGTTTACAGGAAACAGGTTAAGTCCTAGTGCTGCTAGGCATGAAGTCTTGGCAGAGTCAAAGTGCACCAGGTAAAATCTGGACTTGGTCAGGAGGACCAAGTTGCAGTAGAAGTCTGGGCTTGGTCAGGAAGACCAAGCTGTAGCAGAAGACTGGGCTGATCAGGAGGATCAGTTGCAGTGCAAATCCTGGGGTGCAAAGACAGAGCCGAGCACAAGTCCAATGAGTCAGGAGGACTCAGTTGGCAGTCAGGTAAATTCTCCCGAGGGGAGTGAGTGAGGACGTGTTCCCGAGAGGAACATTAGGCATCAGTCTAACCCAGGGTCTCACTGGAGATCCGAAGTTAAGACTTATAGTTGGTTCGATGAACTAACTTTATCCTTTGCATGTTACTATTTAAGCTAACATTTTTTGCAGGAAGGAAAAGTCAGACGAAAGCTAACTCTAGACAAAAAGCTGAAAATTCGGGTCTGGAGTCGACTCAGATGGGTTCTGGAGTCGACTCCAGCCGAGTCAGCTGCATGGAATCCGGAAGTCTGCGCATCAACTTTTCGCCAACTCAGCCTAGAGTCGACTCAGGTGAGGTTTTGAGTCGACTCAGGGTCAAATAGTTATCAACGTCGCTGCCACCGCGACTGGAGTCGACCCAGAAGTCAATCAGAGTCGACTCAGAGAGGATAACGGGCGAAGACGATAGAGTTCTATCTGCCATGCAAGCTGGAGTCGACCCAGATCTACATCTGAGTCGACTCAGCAAGGCTTTATAAGGAGCCCGCGACCAGCAGCCGAGTACTTCACTTCCAACGCCTCCAAACTTCGTTCTCACGACTCCTGAGCCCTGCATTTTCGACGTCGGTGCTGTACCTGCTCCAAGCTACACAAATTCACACTGAAGTGCCGAATTCTACGTCCGGGGAGCGACCGAGAAAGCTAGAAGTTCGGTAACAAAGAAACTCTATTTTTTAATTCATTCAATACTTGTAATCGAGTTTCCTTTGTATTTTCTCGATACACTTGCTGCCGTAAAGGGGCAAGTGCCTTAGTGGATTGTCCAAAGTAAACGGTCAAGGACCGTGGGCCTTGGAGTAGCAGCGTTGCGCTGTGAACCAAGTAAAAATAAAAGTGTTATTTACTTTTTGCTAATTCTATGTTTCCGCATCGCTATTTGTTTGTTTCTGAATCGTTCGAAGAGTTACGAAAATTGAAAAGCGTGTAACGCGCTATTCCCCCCTCCTTTAGCGCGTATTTCAATCCTACATTTTTTTGTATGTTGAAAATTATGCATAGTGGAAAAATGAAATACGATAAATTACAAGCCAACACGAAGATTTTATTTCGTTCGGAGCCTTCGGTGACTCCTACTTGAAGGCCCAGGTCCCTTGGACCTTTCTTGTGGACAATTCACTAAATTTCTCTACCAGAAAAAAACTCTGGTAGAGTAGGTGAATACAATGAATTAAAAGTGTGACAATTCCACACTTTTAAATTTTAAATAAGTGTAGAAAATAAATATTAAAAATTTCTTCATTACTCAACAGTAGAAAATTCTAAACAAGTTTGGATGTTGGGGATGATCTTCCGGCAGAAGTTGGACGTAGTCGTGTCGAAGTTCGGGCCGCCACAGAAGGAGGACGTTGGTTGAAGCTATATGATTCATGCACTGATCGAAGCTTTCTATAGGCATTATTGAGTTTATCTAGATTTGTAAATGTTTAAAAAAAATGTAAAACTTGATCCACACTTTACAATTTATCTTATCCGATAAGATCAAAGAATAATTCAAATAATATATATATATATATATATATATATATATATATATATATATATATATATTATAAGAAAATTTAGCCTCTTTAAATATTTGTTATAGGTAGGAATAATTTTATCATTTAATAAAATTTTAGATTAGCAAAATGAAAAATAATGAAGATTAATTTTGCAGAGTTCACCTACAAAATTAACTTAGTCCATATACCAAATAATCCCTATAAAATAGAGTTAGTATAATAATAAAATATACTAAAATATAAAATATTCAAAATTAATTAGATCATGTCAATCTAGACTAGGATATAACTAGGCCTCAACTTAGATCACTCAAATGGGTCTAATTTGGACCGCGCCTAAAGTTTCAAAATGGAACTCGTCCTCACTGGTTCGCTCCTTTAGTGACTTACCTTACTTACCTAAGAACAACTTTACTAGACTTCTCTAACTCACCAGATCTTTTGCCAAGGCTTAACCACCCTAGTCTTCCTGCCAAATCTCCACCAACTTGGTCTTTAGTCAGTTGTCAGGCCCCGCGGACCCAACTAGACTTCCTGCCAGGACTCAACCATCTTGGACTTCAGCCTGGTGTCTGGTTCTAAGTCTTTCAACCCTGCACACTTAGTAAGAAGGTTAAACTCATAAGAAATCTAACTTTAATCTATTTATCATTCATCAAAACTTGAGTTTGACCATTAGTGCAAATTGCACCAACACTTAGGTCTTATGCCAAATTGCAAATAAAGGTTTTAACTTAAATCCTTCATCTCCTCCTTTGATATACATTAAAAAAAGAAGTATATTTGAAGGTTATCCACCATTAAACCAAAATCCTAAGATCCTCTCTCTTAATCATTGCACTAACATTTTAAATTTTAAACCTTTCAACTCTCTCTTTTTACCTTGAAAGACTTTTAATGGGGTTATTTAAAGTAGTTCAAGCAAAAGTGTCAAAAGTTAGTTTTTACAAACTCCCCTTTTGAAATGATAATTATGAAAAGATAACCTTTTCGAAATACCTTGAAAATATTTCCAAGAAATTTCTAAAATACTTTTCAAATAATATTTTCTAAATATCTTTCAAAATATTTTCGAAAGTACATTCGAAAAAGAAGATTTTGGAAGCTTTATCATGATCTTGAAAATATTTTTCAAAAGTATTTTCTAAAGAAATTTTCAAATGAATAAAAAAGTTTCAAATCATTTTTCAAAGCATTTCCTGAAAATAGATTTTCCAAACTTATTTTTCAAAGCTCCTCTATATTATGCCTTTCAAGAAGTTAATTTCCCCTAACTTTGATACTCCATAAGGACAACTCTTTTATTTTATTTTTTGATGAAAGATAAATATATATCTTCAAAATGTAATAGGAACAACTCTCTTAACTATAAAGAAAGGGTACCTAGGTGTAATTCTATGGTACCTGTTTAAGTTAAAACGGATAAATAAAATAACAACATAAATCATGCACGAGAAAATAGACTTGTATTGACCAACTACTAGGTACCCACCTGATCAGACGATCATCAACACTAGAACTCCCAAAAAATAAGCTCCGAGTATAGCAGGACTAATCAAATCAAAGTCCTGAAATTACACAACAATATATCATTTACTAAAATGATATCGTATCAAATACAGTAATTAAACTCTAAAATATAATCCCACTCTAGATCTCTGCTTAGTTTTAAATCAGATTTAATCCTAAGTAGATCAAACCTAACCCAATAGTTTAATCATAATCAACTACTAAATATCTAATCTAGATCAAACCCAACAAAAAGAAAACAACTCCAACAGTAGGTAATTAATAACCCACTCAATCTCATTAAGGTTCCTAATCGAACCTAGAAACATCCATAACAATTCAATCAACAATTTCAATCAAATCAGACTCCCTAATCATTCTTCCAACCAATCCAATGATAACTACATAATAAATCAACTGATACCAACCATGTTCAACTCACACAAACCGAACAACCTCTAAACCCAAGATAAAACCACAACATCCATTGCTAAACAAAGACAACCAGCCTAGAATTAACAAGGACTTACCTTAACCAACAAGAAGGCTCCTCTTCTTCCTTCTCAGCTTAATACCAGACTCTCCCTCAAGCTCCGATTAGATCAGTGAGCTGTGGGAACAAAAGAAATCAATCAATTTTGAAAACTCTCGATCAATCCACCCCAACCAAATCCACACCAAGCAACATCAAATTCAAATCAGTAACTCACCTCAAGGACCAGCTAATCGTGCCCTAGCAGCAAGCTCAGTTTGATCAGATCTGCCGCCCAACTGTTCAAGCTCCCAATCTCCTCTCAGCCTAAATCAAGAACCAAATAGATCTGAAAATTCATTCCCAATTCCGGAACTCAAAGATCTAGAAAATCCAACGAATCCATAAGAAACCGAACTACTTACCGATCGCTTCTTCTCCCGTTCGCCTTTTGAACCACCGCGAACAGGTTCCTTCGAAATTCGCAGACGAAGCAGAATACGGCAGGATCGAGTGAAAGGAGCCCCTCACCGTGCTCACCTTCGTATTTTTCTCCTTGGCTGTGGCACACTTTCGTGATCGGAAGAAAGAAGAAGAAGAAGAAGAAGAAGAAGAAGAAGAAGAAGGAACGAAGAAGAAGAAGACGAAGGAACGAAGTCTTGCAATCGGAAAAGGATCGGGAAGGGAGGAGTCGACTTCAGGCAAAATTGGGAATAGTGCGGCTTTAAGTGGTGTTAACGGGTTAATTATACCCAGATCCAAAACCTAAAACCCATTACCCATTAACCCTTTAGCCATCCAATACCCTAATCCACTAACCTAATTGGTTCATTAATTGATTTAGGATTTAATTAAAACCAAATAAGTTTTAGGGTTAATTTAATTAACCTTCCACATCTTCCCTTAAACTCTATAAATTAAGGTTAATTTGATTTATAAATTACCCCTAATTTTTGATATTTTACACCGTTACTACGGACTAGATAGGTCATGTCGATGGACCTATTCACCCTCTTAGTTTTTTTACAAATGCTTAGCCATCAATAAATTTGGGACATCTATACCGCGAGCCATTTGTTACAGACTAGATAGATTTAGAAGGGTAGATCCATGCACCCATATTTTTTTTGGACAGTGCAAGTATGTATGCATGTAAATGTACAATGTATGTAAATACAGATACAAATGTAAATAATTTTGATTCAAAATTGCTTTAATATTAGTTGAAATTGCTCTATTATTAATCAAAACTATTTCAATATTAGTTAAAATGTTTTAAATTTCTTTAAGTTTTGAGTAACATTAAAGTGGTTTTAACTAAATTTGGAGCATTATAATTAATGTTAGGATAATTTTGACTAAAGATCCAGCAGTTTTTATTAATATTGAATAATTTTGACCAATATTAAAATAATTTTGATTAATGGTGGAGTAATTTTAACAACATTGAAGTGGTCTTTTTAAATCATTGTTTGAATAATTTTGAATAAAATTTGGACTAGTATGACAAAAGGGATATTTTTGAGGAAAGGAAATTAAAGTGGGGCATACTTTTATTTGTTTTTTTTTCAAAATAGAATGCCCAATCAAAATATTTCAACCTAAAATAATCATTTAAAATTTTTCACACCTTAACTTTATAAAATTTAAATTACTTTTAAAATCAATTTAAGAGATAAAAATGATATATAAAATATTTAAAAAGTCTAAATTAATTTTATAAAATATTTCTAGATAAAAATTAATTATATAAGTTTCTTTCAAATCAATATGATGGTAAATAAGAAATTTTTGGCACCTTAATTTTTTATTAATTCAGATTTTTTATTGCAAGATGATTCGTTTACGTAGTGAAAAAGGATAGAAAATGACTTGTTTGCAAATCAATGGGATACCTAATTTTTATTTAAAAAAATAGATATGTAAATTTCTTTCAACTTAAAATAGTCATTTTAAAATGTGTTTGCCTTAATTTTATATGAATTTAATATTTTGAGTAACCAAACTAATTTAAAATGTCATTTTCATCCTACAAATTAATTTTTCAAATCAAGTTACACCTAAGTTAAAACATTAAATTTATGTAAAATTATAATGTTAATGATCATCATCTACAATTTAAAGAAATTCAAATATTAATTTTTTTTATCAAAAATAAATCATGCTACAAACTTTAATAAAGGTGAAATTCGCCACTCTAACGATCCCACACGGTCAGTTCCACGATCATCTGTGATGAAATAAATCGAGAAGTTACAGTTAATCATAATAAGGAAAGATATTATTTCGACTTTATCAAAATTCAATTCTTATCCCTATCAATAAATTTATCCCCTGATAACTAACTCAATTGGAGGACAATCATAATGTAAATTAATTTCTAAATCCCTTGCATTTAAATTTTGAAGAGAAGTCAAAGATAATCTATGAATCCGTAGTTAAAGTTTGATTTGACAAAAAAGTTAACATAGACGGATGTGATAAAAATAAATAAATAAATATAAAGTGGTCGAGTCGGTAAAATGCCCAAAAATTTAATTAATTTAGAGAATGATCGTAAAACAATGTACAAAATCCAATATTAGATGCTCTGTTCCTGCTAATTCATTGTTGAACAAAATGACGCAGGAGGTGACAAATGACCAAACACTTGGAGTTTTTTATATATCGTTAGATTGGCACGAGATCGTCACAGTGTCGCCCTATAATTGCTTCGTTCCCTGCGCTCCACTTTCCTTACCTCGCTCATCTGCCTGCTTCCATCCATCTTTTCTTCCTCTTCCTCTTCCTCTTCCTCTTCTGTGTTCCACCTAACAAATTCTTACATTTCTTATAGATCTCCTGGTTAGCTTTTTCTCGCTTCTCGTTCAAGAGATGAAGGTTAGATGTTCAACGTTTATTTTTTCCTGGCGATGCATGTTGGAATATTTCCTTTGTTCAAACATGACTCTTCTTGAATCAGATATACTAATTTATTGTTAGCCTCTTGCAACAAAACTGTTCCTTGTTCTTCCACCAACTGGTTTTTTGGATCTCTTCAAAACAGCTAACCTCTGCTCTCGTGAGATCTTGAACTCAAAATCATTGAGTGGAAACTGCATAAATGATTCTGTTTTTGCTATTTATTATTTTTCTAAAAAGAAAAATGAATCGGTGGTAACTTGCATCTGATTCTTGTGTTTCTTACTGGTGCCCTCTTGAATGAAACATTTTGCACAGTTCTAATGGCCTGTGCTCCATTTGCAGAAAATTGTACTGAAGTTGGATATCACTGACGTGAAGGAGAAGCATAAAGCCATGAAGGTCGTCTCCTCCCTTTCAGGTAAATCTTGGTCTTTCTTCTCCCTCGTTTTGTCTCTTATTTTCTTTTCGTCCAATATTAATATTAGCTGCATCGTGTGTTTTACTTACCTGCAGGAATTGATTCGATCGGAATCGATATGAAAGAAAAGAAAATGACAGTGATCGGATCGGTCGATCCCGTCAACGTTGTGATGAAGCTGAGAAAATCTTGGCACACTAACGTCGTCTCAATTGGGCCTGCAAAGGAGGAGAAGAAAGAAGAGCCTAAGAAAGAGGAAGCCAAGAAAGAAGAACCAAAGAAGGAGGAAGCAAAGAAGGAAGAAGCAAAGGAAGAGAAGAAAGAAGAAAAGAAGGAAGAGGGGAAGAAGGAGGAGACCAAGGAGGAGGTCAAAAAGGAGGAGGCCAAAAAGGAGGAGGCAAAGAAAGAGGAGGCTAAGAAAGAGCCCCAGCAGCAAATGGCAGCAGAGCCTGTGAATCCATACAAAATATACTACTATCCTCCCACAAGCTACTATCCTCCCACAAACTACTATCCCCACGCCGCCTACAACAACAATCCTTACAATACCTCAAATTATTACTATGCCCCCAGTGCTCAAGAGAATCCAAACTCTTGCAACATCTTGTGATCATTAGTGACCGAACAGAACATGGTCTTAATTATGTGGTAATGATGGGATAATAAGTGAAATTTTGACACTGTATATACTGCTATAATCTAAACGTCGCATCATATAAGCAGAACTCAGTTCAACTTTCGAATAATAAAGATTTGAGTATATTTTATTGTGGGTATATCATTCTTTTTAGGCTGAAAAAGATTGGTGGTTGGTTTTTGTGACTGCTTATTGATTATCTGAAATTAAATATGCTGATGGAATTGTTTTTCCTGAAAATGGATACAGTGACTTATTCACTCGAGTTGTATATTTTGATAAGTTCATAGTAACTGGGGCTAAATTTGCTAGCGAACATTGACAAATTGACCGAAGAAAACACTCCTGTCTCCATCCATAAGCATATAGTGGATACTATTAAATTAGACAATTTAGATAGCCTACAAATTTAAAGGTAAGATAAGCCAATTTGTTCGCTGTCATCCCTCAGCTATCTCCATCTGAACAACGTATTACTTAAATGTGCAGAATCAATCTAGAAAAAATTTCTGGACCAACCTCATTCTACACCTGACTACGATTCAAAACTATTGACTCAATAATTTTAAAAATGTCAAGCTTTAACCTTTCAAAGCGGTTCCGGTTCGCGATTCAAAACTGTCCGTTACGATTCAATTCAAAATTCATGACGATTCAAAATTATTATTATTTTATTTAAAAAATTATAAATTTATAAAAATAATTTGTAATTATATTTTTTATAACTCTGGCTCAATAATCATTAATATTTGAGATTTTAAAAAAATCAAAAGCAAAGTAGATTGAGAAAAATATTATATTAAATTATGTATCATTATATATTTTGATATCAATAATTTTTTATCCAATATTAATATTATTATATTTTAGTGTGATGAGATAAATATATCAAATAAGTTATATTTTTAATTAATTTTTTATACTCAATCTATTCGTTATATATATAATTTTGTTATTAAATAAATTATATTTCTTGATAAATTTATTATTGGTTATATCATATAAGTCAAATAATTTTTATAAACATGATATTAAATGAATAAAATGATAAAATAAGAACAATAAGTAATTAAAAATTTAAATGAGATTAATAAATTGAATGAGTTAAAGGAAGTTCTACATCAAAGAATTCAAGATAAAAAGATTGTAAAATTAACTCTAATAGAAAGATAAAATGGTCCCATATCAAAATTCTAAGTCATGAATATTGTAAAATTAGATTTAATAGAAGGTAGACTAGTCTCCGTTAAAAATTCCAAGACAAATAGGTTAAAAAAATTAACTTAAATAAAAAGTTAGAATAAGTTAATTAATATTGAACTACATCATTAATATTATTAAAAAATTATTAAATAAAAATTATAATTAAAAATCTAAATAATTTTAGAAAAATTAAAATTTTTTAATGAACCAACGATTAACTGCAAGTTAAAATCGACAGCTGAATCGATGGTTCATTGATTCATTGGGAGCCCAATGTGTAATCGACCTGTCATAATCCCTTACTCCCCTCCCCGTCGACCCAAAAAAAAAATCAAGGGTTGAGTCTGTAGGATTAAACTCGACGCTAAAAGATAG
Organism: Curcuma longa; assembly: GCF_044706935.1. Taxonomy (NCBI): domain Eukaryota; kingdom Viridiplantae; phylum Streptophyta; class Magnoliopsida; order Zingiberales; family Zingiberaceae; genus Curcuma; species Curcuma longa. Next base: position 7,978,436 of record NC_133881.1, read on the forward strand.
TGAATAGCATTTACAAATTTTAATGAAAAATTAATTCTAAATAAACAAGCAGAGAATATTATAGCAGAATAAAAATAAAAGTTAACTTAACTAACAAACATAGAAAGATTTAACAATTAACTTGTAATATTACAAGGCATGCAATGTTTGACAATAAGAAAGATTTAGCAATTTAAGCATGCGAAAGCAACCTAGATGTTGGATATGTGATGACTACTAGCATGTTAAACAAAGCAAACATGCAAGATTTCACTTCAATACTAGAACAAAGATCGACAAATGCAAATAAAAAAAATTGTGTTTCTTATTTACCATCTCCTTTCTAGAATATCTTTGGAGGTAGAGAAATCTTCAAAAAGAATCTACTACTTAAAGTTCAAGAATAAAGAACGTACGATAACAAATAACAAAAGTTACAAGCTAGGGTTATCGATCGAAGTTGATGCACAGGATTGCAACATATCATCGTTGTAGAGCACAATGAGTATGCAGATAGTAGTAGAAGAGTAATTGATTGTATTTTCTATAAAACCTCTACCTCGAGCTCCCTTTTATAGAACTCTTGTCGATATTGATATGGGAAGTATCTAGTCGACTACAACTTCTTTTTGAAAGATAACATCATCCGTGGTCTCCAGTCGACTGGGCTCCTTCGGTCACCTCGAGCTAGGTTAAATTCAATCTTGATCAGCTCTTCCAGATCATTGGATTTCATCACTACCAATCACCTGGAAGCCATCTTTGATCACCGAGACGTTGCGGTCACCCCACTTCTCACTTCGATCGCCTAAAACCTCCCAACTCGATCAGTCAAGATTTATCCCCAATCAGTCATCCAAACTCCCTTTCAATCATTTGGAACTGTAAAAAATGCATCCTTGCAAAAGTTAACATGTAATTAGTATGATAGGAATATTAACATTGCTCGTACATACCTTAGCTAGATATTCAGCTCCCAACTAACCCATATAGATTTAGTTGCCAAGACTCAGGTCTCAACTGACTTGCTTGGACTTAACCTAGCTAACATCCCCTTGACTTGATTCACCTAGTTTTCAATTAGCATTTCCTTGCCTAGTTCCCAACAAGGTCTTCCTTGTCTAGTCCCACTAGGGCTTTTATTATATTTGAGAGGTGTCCTAAGGCAATCGCCTTATAATTATACTATTTATTGGATAAATGATAATTCACTATTTGATTATACATTTTCTATAAGTTTGATTGAATTTTAAACTCATTTACTGAATGCCCGTAATATGATTTATAACATGAGAGAATTTGTGATTGAATCACAACTAGTGAGCATCTCTACATGTGCAATTATGAATATATTGAAATTATCCCTAGTCGATGAATTGATGAGCATGGATGCCATCGATTCTGTAGAGACTAGTACGTTTAAACTCCTTAGTTTGCCAAGCAACTATTCTCATTGGCTAGATATAATGGATGTTGAGAGTTAAACGTGGATGTTGGTTAAAGGTAACCAGTTCATTGGAGTGACCTGTTTTGACTTCATATGGTTCTTTACATATGTCAATGAAAATTTCAATGCAGCTTAAGTGCGAGTTTTCTTTGACTTGCGATATTTAAGTTACCTTCATCATAGAAGCTTATACTTTGACATCCTAAACAAACATCTTTGAGGAGGTGTTGACCCAGAATGATTGGGTATAAGCCAAAGTGCCCGAAGGTATTTAAATAGCTCATAGAGGATTCACTGCTCTTTAAAAAGAGACGTATACCTTGCGGCCGCTTGTTAAGATTGTTATTGAAAATTTTTGGCCAAAATATTACATGTCAAGAGAACACTATTTTTGGATACATGTACAAGTAACTTAAATCTACAGGATAAGAAAACAAGCTTAGGTTAAGTGTGACGTAGTCAGCTTAGTGGGGACTAACACAAATATGTCATGTCCTGAACCAAACAGGTATAAGATGGTGAAAGAAACAAGGCATGTCTCATTTTAGCTGCTAAAGGGTTTAGAATTTATTCTGGAATCAATTGTTAATTTTTTGATCAATTGAGGATCATGATATACTACTAGGTGCCACTCATGATCATTCTATAATTAATAGTTAATTACATATGACCAACATAACTAGAAACCTATTGGGTCACACACACTGCAAGTTCTCCAAAGGACTTAAAATATATTTGAGAATTGGATTCTCAGAATGAGAGAGATAAAGTCTGGTTGGACTAAATAAAGGATAAAATGATGGAATTCGTATTGTGAAGATGAAATAAATGAAATTGATTTCATTCAAATCGGAGGTCATTTGGTTATTGAATCAAATAATTCAATTTTGAATCAAGTTGAATCAACTTGGTTTGGTTCATGATGAAAAATATTTTGGCAAAACAGAAGAGATGAGGGGCTTTGTCTTGTGAAGACGATGTGAACAAAACTAGTTTAGGTCAAATCGAAGGGCATTTGATTATTAAACCAAGCAACTCAAGTCTAAACCAAACCTAAAATCTATTCGCTACAGTGCCGATTCAGTTTAGCTCGGTTTAGGTTTTCCTGATTTAGGTTTTCTTCTAGTCCAGTTCTCTTCGTCGGCCGCCGCCCATGCACAAGCAAAGAAACTAAATTGCGAGATTGTGATTTGGCTAGCGAAAATCGTGTTCCCATGCACCCCTCATCGGTCGCATAAGAGAAGAAGAGAGGGGCACTACAAACCCTAGTCGTCCGCCCTTCGCTCATTGTGAATTGCGATTTAGGGGATCACGATTTTGAGGTCATGGACTTTTGCCCAGTTGTGGTCGTCTCTGCCTCGCTAGCCAGCTTCCTCTGCTCTGTTAGGTGGCTGCCTCTGCTCAGTTGGATGGCCGCCTCTGCTCCATTGGATGGTCACCTCTGCTCCGCTGGTCGGCCTCTTCAGCTTCACTGGCAGCGTGGAAGAAGATCAACAGAGCATTAGTCCGCCGATCGCGATATAGGCTTCCTCCCTGCCGGAGATCGCGACAGAGGCTTCCTCCCTACCGGTGGTCATGACAGAGGCTTCTTCCTTACCGGCGGTCATGCACCTTAGCGGCATTCCTCCCTTGTCACGATCCCTTCTCTGCCACTGGCTCTCTAGAATGTTTAGCCATTCCTAAACATCGCTGACTTAGCTTCCCAAATGTGACTGCCGCAGTGCTTGAGTGTTAGACTGTTGTCGGAGTACCAGAGTTGGCTTGTGAAGCCACCAGAGAATGCAATCCAAGGCAAGTAAATCAATTAGGGTACTCCTTACCCCACTTGACTACTTATACAAGGTTTCCCAATGTACTATTATCTCACCTCACCATGGTACTAGGTTGGATAAGTATTAATTAAACATTTATCTTTACCTAGCCTAGGTTCAATCTAAGTACACAAAAAAATAATTAAAAAAATAAATAATTCTATCTAACATGGATAGTTTTGTATCCTCCTAGATCGTGACCCCTATTGGGTCTGATCAAATAGTGTATTTAATCTTTGGGGACCCAGTAATGGTTCAGTGCAACTGGATTGGTCAGGTTGGACTTTGGAACTCATGCTTAAACTTGTGATTTATTAGGTTGATTTAGCAAAAATATGTAAGATCTATATTTGACTTTGTGTCCAATGCCAGATCTGTTGTACACAACCCTTTGAGATTCAAGCATCATGTTAAGATACTTGGATCCCAAAGTGAACTTTTCCAATGATCTTATTAGGTCGTTAATCTGAAGTTTGAACTTGAAATTTTCTTCTTTAAGTTTGACTTGAGTTGAAATTCCAACTTTAACATTTTTAGTTGGAGAACTGATGTTGACTTTCTCCTTAAGAAGTTCTACCTCCTTTTGGAGAGAATCAACTTGGGCATTGAACTTAGCTAGTTTCTTAGGTAAACAATAGATAATAGAATACAACTTTTTTATACTTACAAAGTTATTTGGCCCTTCTGAACTGGATAAAAATTCGTGGCTTGAATTGGATTCAGTGTCTGATTTTGTGTCTAGTTTGATCTCGGTCTCTGTGAGTTCTTCTCATGTTGGGAGAGCTAAGAAGCTTATTTTTGATTCCTCTTCTGAGTCTTTTAAAGAGGACTCATCCTAGGTGGCATTGAGCGCCTTCTTCTTCGACTTGTACTCTTTCTTTTGGTTTATCTTTAGGGCCTGTTGAGAAGCCAAAAGAAGGCAAGGGCAAGCTCCGCGTATTTAAAGACCCTTACAAAATTCTGAAAGAAGAGTAGGAGAAGCTCAAGAACTAGATGGCAACTAGAACCATCCAAGAGCAGCAACCTACCTCACAAACACCCCTTTTTGAATATCAGATCCGTGAATATAGGCATAACCAGTGGAGAATTCACAATGCTCGGCAAGCAATTAGAAGGCTAGGAGGGAGACTAGCAAGTGGAGAAACCCCTAACTACACCTTGGAGCAACAATTGACCCTCAGGTTCAATTGCAGCTCTCCATGCGGGCATTCGACTTTAAAGTGCTCTTTTTCTTTGCATCTGTCGTACCTAAGTCCGATCTTGTTTGTAGGTGCCATGTTTGAGCTAGCTTTTTGAACCATCTTTGTCATCTCTGACCTTCGAACTCTACCCTTCTTCTTTAGCATTGTCTAAACTAGGTTTACTTGCTCTGTAGCAACTTTGTCGTTGCTTTCTGAATATAATGATCCTTCGGACTCTTCTTTGACTTGTCTTCTGGATCTTTTTTTCTTTAGTTTATCCTACAACAAGAGCAATCCATTTCTCGATCGGATTGACGTTAGTTTGCTTGTGCAGCTCAAATTTATAGAATAATTCATCTAATTTTATTTTTGAAAGGTCCCAGGAGACCTTGTATGCATCAACCATTAATGCCCATAAAGTGTTCCTGGGGAACGCTTTCAGTGCGTACCTGATAATATCCCAGTTTTCCATGGATTGTCCGATAGCGTGAAGTCTATTGAGCTGGTCTTGAATCCGTGCATGTAACCCACTTGCAGATTCTCCTTCTTATGTCTTGATATTGTAGAGTTTGTTGAGCAGAAGGTAGAGCTGTCAAACGGGTCAACCCAACGGGGCGGGCTAACCCATGGCGGGTCCATCATTTGGCGGGGCGGGGCGGGCTAACCCACTTTGGCGGGTGAAAATCTCCAACCCAACCCAACTCAAGGCGGGCCACGGGTTAGGCGGGCCAACCAGCGGGCCTGTTAAAAAATAAAAAAATATTAAAAGTATTAAAAATTTTAAGTTTAAAGTATAATTTAAATTGATTAAGTTGAAAGTTTTAAGTTTGAATTATAATTTTTAAGCTTAAATTATGTTTTAAATAGATGAAACCCACTAATTCATTAAGTTTTATACTTTAATTTTAAAATTTATAATAAAAAAATAAACTTTCTCCGGGCCAACCCAAGCCCGCCGCGGGCCAACCCAAGCCCGCCGCGGGCCAACCCATGCGGGTCGCGGGCCTAAGTCCTTGATAAAATTTCAACCCAACCCGCCTAAATTACTTGGCGAGGCGGGCCAACCCGGCGGGCTGACGGCTATAGCAGAAGGTCGCGCTTGCTCACTTTGGTGTCGGAGGTCCCCTCATGTAGTTCGATGAGTTTGTCCTATAAGTCCTTGGTGCTTATGAACGGATCGACTCGGTTGAATTTTTCCTTGGTCAACCCACACTGGAGCGTCTGGGTTACTTTGGCATCAACTCCAATTTTTTGCTTCATGATTGAGCCCCACTTTTCACATGCTGCAGCATGCCATCATTATCTATGGACATTGTAAATTTGATCTGAATTACAATCCACATATCCACCTGTGTCTTGAGGTAGTACTCCATTCTACTCTTCCAGTAGATGAAGTCCTCCCATAGAACAAAGGTAGTCTGGCAGTACTGTAGCCTTTTTAATAGGTCATTAAATCTTACACATAATAACAAAAATAAGATGTACCAAGATTTGGTCTTGGATTAGCAGTGCTAGAAAAAGTAATAAATTTAAATTTAAAGTGAAAAAAAAAAAAACCAAAAAACTACTCAATCAGTGGTTGCATTAAGATCGAACACCCCTCACTCTGATACCAATTGTAGGAAAATTTAGGAATGCTAGAGGTGGGGGGAGGGGTGAATAATTCTTCTTGACTTTTTCACACTTTTCGAAAAACTTGTGTAACTTATGTAATTAAATCAGAACTTGCAGTGGAAAAGAACACAAATAACACGATTGGTTTAATTGGTTCACAGTCATATGCTACTATTCCAAGGTCCACGATGAGTGATTGTTTCTGATGGACAATATACTAAATAACTCCCCTTTTATGACTGATTTGGGCACTTGGTAGCCTTTTTGAGCGCCTCAACGTCACCCTGTTTATCCACTTTCGATGCTGACTCAACATCTCCTGAGCGCCTAGATGCTGACGTGAAGGTTGTTGGATCAACTTTGACTCTACAACGCTGTATCCAGATTTGGGTGTTTGGAACATTTCTGGGCGCCTGGAGGTTGAGGTGTTGATAACACTCATTTTTATAGTTTATTTTGGTTCTAAAACTTGATATTTTGACCCTCTCGTTGTGTAACTATTGAATATTAACACATATTGTGAGTAGGAGCTTATTTTGGACCCTATTACTTATTTCTACAAATTTTGGATTGAATTTAACATTTTTTATGTATTTTTGTTGGATACTTAAAGAGCCATGAAGTTGAACCAAGTTGGAAATCGGGTCGTGACAATTTAGTGGTATCAGAGCCGTTCGATATTTCGGGATTTGTTGCATATTTTGTGTATCTGATACCAATTTATTTGGTATCAGAGTATATTTAGGATCCAATTTAGTTTAGTTAAGAGGCATAGTTAGATTTTGGATTTATCGGAGCTTTGGTTCCATTTTGACCTTGATTTATTTCAGATTTACCATCGCATCGGAATTTATCATTGCATTAGATTTTAGGGTTCATATTAGATTAAACATTAAATTTTAGGATTTTAGTCATATTAGTTTTAGGGATTCTAATTAGTTTCCTTATGGATTTACCGTTATATTTTAGTTTATCTGATACCAATTTACTTGGTATCAGAACAGATTTGTACTTTTTGTATTGGTCATATTTTTGAGCTATCTGATGATTTTACGATCCATAGTTTTCTGGATTCGTTGTTGTATCGGGTTTATCGGATTTCGATTTACTCGATCCTGGTTGTGAGATGGAGCTGACACGGCAAAAGATCTCCAGGCAATAGAGCTGTAAGTATTTCTGGTATATTTCTATATTTTGTTAGAAAATTTATACTAGTTGTTATATCAGATACCATTTTATTATATGACTCTGATAAACCGAGGACGAGGTCGATTATTAAGACGACCTGACAACCTATTACTCCAGTAGAGCTGGAGACTACCTAGCATATTATGCATAGTTAGGAGATACCTTTTACTGAGCTGGTGCCGACTATAGTTAGCAAGACTGCGAATTTGAGTCGGTTACCATTATGGGCAAAGTCGGTTGAGAACCGATTAATTTTATCCCATGGGGAATCTAACCCATGGCTTGCTCATTCTTGGTTGGGGAACCTGACAAATACCTTTGTGTATATCGTTTGCACTGAGGTAGAAAAGTCGGTTAGCAGAATCTTCGAAAGGACTCAAGTGATCCTGGATAAGTAATCCAATGGAACAGGAGAAATGCCCCTCTCTAATTCTGAGAAGGTTGGTGTAAGTACTCTTGGGCAACATTTCAGTGATTCCCTCAAGATTGTTCCTATTAAAAAAAAAACTCCTGTTTGTTCAATCTCTGTCATCTCCATTGCAGTCATCATATTCGGATTATTCTGATCAATTATTAGAGGGCCAGTCTTCTTCTGAGCCATTACCATATGACAATGACCATGATAAGAGATTTGTTGACAACAGAGAACCCTTTTCAAAACATCTGATTGAGCTTAGTGATGCTACTGATTTCTCAGGTATTTCTATATTGGCTGTTGCTGCCTGCAATTGTGAAATGGTGGGTCAAGGCTTAAATTCAGGAGCAGCAATCACAGCCACTTGAAGATTTACAGGACAATAGGCTGGGATTGATCAATTTTGATGTGAGATGAAATTAGCTTTCCTTTGTGTGTCCAAGACCTGGTTTGTACTTCCGAGGGTGCTTCTTTCACATCTCTTTCAGTGTTGTTTGTAATTCTAGCACCATGTAATAGCTGTGACATCCCAACAGGGTCACCCTCTAGTATGTTGCTCACTTGTTTTTGTGTTTCTATGCCTCAACTGTGTTGTGAGTTGCCTTTGACATTTGGGTCACTTGAATCTCTTTCCCAGCATGCTGTTGTTGGCTTCATTATTTCAGTTGTTTCCTTTTGTGTTTCCTTGCTTAATTGCTGGTGATCTGTTGCACTGTGGACTCTGTTTGTTGGCTGACCATATTCAACAGAGAGTTGGGGTCCATGATTTTAGATGTTTTCCTTGGATCAGTTCAGTGTCAGTAGCAATTTCACCATCCTCAAGGTCTGATATAACTGCAAATGAGTTGTGAATCTCTGTGGTCTGAACCTGCTGGATTTCCTTTACTACCTTGGCCTATGCTTGTGCTTCCATTGCTAGTTTCTTCCTTTGAGCTCTAGATCTAGTTTGGATTTTATATGGACTGCCCTCTACAAGATTATGGCCTGCATTGTTCTCATATGTGGTTTTCCTGTCATTTCAAAAGGGGTTCCTTCAAAGGTAGTTTTGTTTCCAACTGTGTGTGTACTGTGCCAGGAGGTGGTAGTTGCTGGTCAGTAGTCTACACAGTAAGGTCAGTTTGTATTTCTCTATCAGTGTCACTGGTTTCCTTACAACCGGATGCATTGTAGGCTGGTAAAGGGAGATCCTTCTGTATCTACTAGCAGGGTACTGAAATTACTGATTCTGATATACACGACACTTCAATATCTGAATCTGAGTGTGCGGCTATCTTCATGTGTGAAACTGTTGTGATGACATGCCTGGTCTCACAGGTTTGTGAGGTGGTATGGTTTTGGAATGGTGTATCATTCTTTGGGGATTCCTTGAGGGCCTCATGATGTTGCTCTTGACAAGTCTGTGCAGAAATTGAAATTGTATTTGCTGTAATATTGCCTTTTCTGTTCTTGCTGTTGGGTCTCTGATGGGGAGCTATGGAGGGTATTTTGCTGTTGTTCATGCTCCACTGAAACTTTCTACTTTTCATCAAATTTTGCTATTGATTTTGAAACTGTTTTAGTTAGACTTGGTGTTTGGGAATTGCTGTGTTGGTGATCAGTAGATGTATCTGTTAAGTTTGTTTGATACTATTGCGTGGCCTCAATTGAAACCTTGTGTTGATAGTCATGCCTGATTTGTGTTTGGAGAGGAATTCGAGGGATCCTCGATCGCATTGTTACTGGTCCCAGATCTGATAGTGGAGTTGGCGTTGTTGCACTAGTGCCCAACCTTGAACCAGAAAGGGGTTCTGATTCTAGTTGTGCTGAACCTAAACCTGCAATGCACTGTTTCATTGGTGTTTATCCCTCCCATTCTCAGGTACTTGTTGTCCATCCATGGCATGCCCCTATACTAATATTGAATCTGCATTTGAGGCTGAGGTAGCAAGGCTATGTCCAAGGCTGAAACTGAAATTAAAGCAAGACTTATGATGACATCTGATACTTACTACCTTAGAATGCCTGCAATAATGGGCGGAACTGTGAAACCGTTCTATGGAATTTGTTTGCTTTTCTCTAGTAGGGATGTATGACCTTGTGTTCGCCCAGCTATTTGCCCAGAGGCGTGCTGTTGTCTATGAAGTGCACATGAATCAATGGGGACTGACTTTAATAATAAATCTGGGATTTCTGATACAGTATTGTAATATGGAACATCGGCAGACACGTTCCTTGGCCTGACTACATAGAACCTTTAAGTTATTAGCCTAATAATTTTCTCCTCACCTGGGCATCTATTTGTTCATGTGATTGTTGCTGACCAGTAGAAGTCAGTATTACTGCCTTTGACAGTGGCTTTGAGCTAAATGATACATCTTCTTATTATATTTAGCAGACGATGATTGGATCTCAAAGTTAGTTTCAGTTAGAGAGGTCAAAATCAGTTTAAGTAGTTTACTTTAGGTATCTTTCCACTCCATAGTTCAAATGGTATTTTTCCTAAAAATCTATGAATTACCACCCTATTTTGGATGTAGTAGGTGGGTAATGAATATGCATTTAGCATTGTTCTAGCGGCTTCTTCCAAAGCCCTATTTTTCCTTTCAACAACCCCATTTTGTTGAGGCGTCCTTGGGCATGAGAACTCATGCTTGTACCCATTTTCTAAGCAAAATTTGGAGAAGTTTGAGTTTTCAAACTCTCCACCATGGTCACTCCTAATCCTATTGATTTTTAGAGTTCTTTCATTTTCTACCCTTTTGCTAAACCCAATAAAGATAGCTAAGGTATCATCCTTATTTTTCATAAAATACACCCAAGAAAATCTAGAATAATCATCTACAATTACCAAGCAGTATTTGTTTCCATTTAAAGAAGGAGTGCTATGACAATCAAATAAATCTAAATGCAATAGCTCTAAGGGTAAAGTAGTGCTAGTTAAGGTTTTACCTTTGTGTGATGACTTAGGTTGCTTACCCTCTTGGCATGCATCACACATTTTGTCCTTGATGTACTTGAGCTTTGGTAGTCCTTTCACCAACTCCTTGTTAGCCACTTTAGCTATGGTCTTCATGTTGATGTGTCCAAGTCTCCTATGCCATAGCCATCCTTCCTCTTCTTTTGACATGAGACACTCAATAGTAGGGTTAGAAGCAAGAGACAAATTTATATAATAAAGATTTTGGCTCCTATGTCCTTCTAAGATTACATTTTTCAAACCAACTTGTCTAACCAAACATTTGTTGGAATGAAACTCAACTTGATAGCCCGAGTCACATAATTGACTCACACTAAGCAAGTTAAATTCCATGTCCTTGACTAAGAGGACCTTGTGGATTGTGATTGTAGGTGAAACCTCAATGGTACCTCTACCTATTATTTTGAGTTTGCCACTATTCCCAAATGATACCTTTCCTTTCTTCATGTATTTTAGTTCTTCTCTCTCACCTATACAACATAATGATGGGAAACATTAGAAAATCCGTTCCAATAAATTCTTGCAGAACAAAAAAATTTTCAGAAATAGATTTAAGTTGCCCTCATAGTCAATCAAACAAAGTTTGATTGACGCATTTAGATCATTGGGCTCTTGTGTTTGCTTTACAGGATCTGAGATAAGAAGAACAATTTATTAAAGTGGAAACATAAATTGTACCTCTTCTTTGCGGGATGTCTAGAAGGAGTGGATGACCCCTTGATCTTCTACTGTATATCCTCTCTGCTTCTCAAACATTGAGTGGACAACGATCATTCGAGATGATTCCACCAAGTCTATTCTCTCCGATGGCAAGCAAGCAAGCAAAACCTTCCTCTTCCTTTCCTTCTCTTATTTCTCTCCTTCCTTCTTCTTGCCGCCGGCCCTAAGGGAAGAAAGGAGCTTGGAGCGCCGGCCCTTAAGGAGCAAAGGGAAGGCTACGGGCGCCGTGTAACACCCATAATTTTTCCTTCAATAAATCCTTAATATTGATGAAAAAAAATGTCTAAGATTATGGAAAAATTTAGTAGAAAAATTAAATGGGCTCTATATGATGCATACTCTTGATGGGCTTGATGGGCTTACCTTATGTGGGCTTTGCTAAAAA
>NC_133881.1:7990231-8015536 GCF_044706935.1 Curcuma longa
GATTGTTCTGTATATGGTTTTGATTTTGATGCATGCTTAAACAACCTTTCAAAAGTCTTGCAAAGATGTGAAGATGTTGATCTGGTTTTAAATTGGAAAAAATGTCATTTTATGGTCAACAATGGGATTGTTTTGGGATACAAAATTTTAGCACAAGGAATAGAAGTTGACCGAGCTAAAGTTGAAGTCATTGAAAAACTTCCTCCTCCAGTAACCGTAAAAGACATAAGAAGTTTTCTTGGACATGCAGGATTCTACCGGCGATTCATTAAAGATTTCTCAAAGATTTCCAAGCCTCTAACTAATCTTCTGCTTAAAGATGCAGAATTTAAATTTGATCAAAAATGTTTGGAGGCTTTTTGCCTGATCAAGAAGGCCCTAGTATCTGGTCTTATAATTCGAAGTTCCAGATTGGTCATTACCGTTCGAAATTATGTGTGACACCAGCGACTATGCTGTGGGAGCAGTCTTGGGACAGAGAAAGAACAAGATGGCATACGCAATTTACTATGCTAGTAAGACATTAGATGAAGCACAAATCAATTATACCACTACAGAAAAGGAGCTTCTAGCTGTGGTTTTTGCATTTGATAAGTTCAGGTCTTATTTAGTGGGATCCAAGGTAATAGTCTATACTGATCATGCGGCCATCCGGTATTTGCAAAGCAAGAAAGATGCTAAACCAAGGTTAATTAGATGGATGTTGTTGCTCCAAGAATTTGATGCAGAAATTCGAGATAAAAAAGGAGCTATCCTCTAAAGTATATGTATTTGTTATTATATTGGGATTAAGAGCATGTACATCGATAGTAACAGAGGTTTAGTTCAATTATATAGTCAGTATAAATCGAACAATTCTCAAGTGGTCCTGCTCAATACACAATAAGTGTACTAGTGTAAATTCTATAGTCAAGACAGACTAAGACTAAATTACACTACAACCAGTCCAATGATTTGTCCAATCCATCTTGGTTGTGAACACTGTTTATAATCTATAAGGAACTGATAACATGACCTTTTGTGTGTGACTCCGCACACCATGTTTATCTACAATATAGATTAAGTGGACACTTGCATAAAACTAAATGCAAACATTGACCAAAAGTAATTCGCATTTCAGAATGTTTATTTACATCGATAGCTAGGATTCTTGTATACATCCCAACAGTGGTCACGCGAAGGGAAGAAGAGGAGTAAGCGGTAGATCGCGATTGGGATGGAGAAGGAATCGCAATTTCTTAAGGCTGCGTTAATGGGTCGGGTTCAGATCCCCAATAACCTAAAGCCTATATCAATAACCCTATAACCCTTTAACCCTAAAATAAATGAATTGGATTTAATTAAACCCAATTGATTTTAGGGTTAATTTAATTAACCTCTTAAATGCTTCCCTAATCCTTCGTTAAACTCCTAAAATTAAGGTTAATTTTATTTACAATTTACCCCTTAATTTTTGGTATTTTACAAGGACTTCCTCTGCCTAGCCTCCAACAAGGACTTATCCTGCCTAGCCTTCAACTAGTACTTTAATTTCCCTGCCTAGCTTCAACTAAGACTTCTCGTTAGTCTTCTGGTCAAACTAACCTAACTAGACTTTTCTGATATCCAAATATTAGATTTTGTTTGGATCAACCCTTAGTCAAAATGATCAGACCTTGGTGTATTGTCAATCATTAAAACTCTAGGTTCAGACCTAGTGCTCCTTACACCAACAAAAATGATGGCATGGAACATATATAAACTAATATCTATATCTAACCTATGATGTAGTGCATATAAAAGAAATGTATGAAATGGTCGCATCATCATGACATCCCTAGTAGTCAAGTGCTGAATGCAAGTCACTAACACTCTATATAGAATATAGTCCTGTACTTAGAGTTTGACTGAGGGAAACTGGGTCACTGTAGAGACCCTGTCCTCTTAAAAAAAGTATGGGGATCCCAAAAGGTCCACTTATAAATGGACATGATGAATGTCTAAGTCCTAAGTGCTCTCAAGTTATGTTGGGAGATAGAATGAAATCCCTCCCTACTACTCGAGTGAAGTAAGTTAGATCATCGATCTAAACTAAGTTATTATATAGCTTGGCACACAAACTTGTATTAACAGGCTAGCACAATATACTAGTCTGTGTAGGTCATAATGCTCTACGACCTTTATAGAAGGTATGCATGAATGTGCGAAAAATATCCTACATAAATATCTAGAATGCAGAGGTACAAATGTCAATGATGTAAATCTATTCCTAAGCTCCTCAGTGAGAAATTTGAGATCTGTACTAGGGGTACTAGAAGTCTCAACCTAAGTGGTCTTCCTCTAAATTTGTACTAGGGGTACTAGAAGTCTCAACTCGGGGAGGGAGATTAGGATAAATTTGAGAAATTTCTCTACTTGAATTTTATCGATATTTAGTGAGTTCACCAAATCTCTAAAATAATAACTGAAATTTTTATCCATTGCTCTCTAAATTTTTGGATATATAGTGGTATTTTCGATGAAAGATGGATGAAAAAAATGATGTATATATAGAAAAAAATGAATATTGTCGAACATTTCAAAAATTGAATATTGACACATTAAATTTAAAAACAATTAAAATAATAAAAAAATTATAGAGAACTATAGTATACATGGGCCCTAGTGTAGGATCACCCACGCACTTTGTGCTGTGTTGTAGCTCATCTTTTTAATTTTTTTTATAAATAGAATCATCTGGTAAAATATGCTCGATGATTTCTAATATCCCCATCTTCATTCCTTCCCATAGGGAAGATTTAGTCCTCGAGGTATATAGTTGAATTGGTTAATGCGGGACAGACTTACTAAAGGGTAAGAGTCGAATCTCAACGAAATCGAGGTAATACTTTTCTCCATAGTAGTCCATTGTAACTTTTCAATTTACTTTCTTATAGATGATTATAAAATTGATTATATAGAATTATTGAAGTGATGGATTTTTTTTATCGAAGAAAAAAGAGATTTAAAGTTTAAAGATATTTGAAGAAATATCCCCTCTACGTACATTCATTGCGGATGCCCTTAGCGTATTGCGGATGCCCTTGGCGTAGGCTGCATGTCGTGCAGGAGAGTGGCGTAGGCAAACACGTATCCTCCTTTTCTCCGGTCAGCAAAAATTTCTTCCCTTTCAGGTTCAAGTTGGAATCTCTTTTTTTCTATTACAGGTCAAATCATCCTACACATCCCATGCCATTCCACCGAATGCTGATCATGCAGCCAAATGCGTCCCTATCATCCTCCTCATCATCATCATCGAATTCCTGACTTTGCCATTCATTCTCTTTTGTCCCGGCTCTCTTTCCTCAACTTTACAGCCAATTCAGTCCTAAATATGCAGCTGCTAGCAGCTATTTTTCTTATATTATTAATATTATTATTATTGCTTAGATCAAACGCATCATTAGTCTATTATTATTAATAAAAGAAAACGTATTTCTGTTTGCCACTTCTTATTCAAAGGAAACTCTCACCATTAATTAGGATCTTGTATTCTAGCGCAGATACGTATTCCACTTTTTTCTTTTTTAACCTTGAGGAGGATCTTTTCTCTTTCGCTTTTAGAAGTGTAAACAAGCTAAGAGCTAAGCTTAGTTGTCTTAAAATTTATTTATTTATTGAATTTATTAAACACTTTTTATAAAAATATTTAGTAAGTTCAAGCTGAGTTTAAGTTTTTTATGGAGCTTAACTAACAATATTGTTATCTTGTAAATTAGATTAAATATTTATATGATATATAATATATATTTATTTTTAACATATTATAAATAATTTAACATTATAAAATGTATAAATTACTATATATTTAATTGAAAATTAAATTTTATATAATTAATAAAAAATGTATTTATAAAATATTTAAGCTTGTTGAATTAATATATTTATTATTATTAAATGAATATAAATAAATTTTGATCGAATTAAATATTAAATTTATTTATGAATTACTCAGATTACGTTTCTTCTTTTCAGTTAATGCTCTGGAATTTCATAAGCCTGTTAGATTTATCAATTATGATGTAAACCAAGAGCAACGATGTCAATGCAAACACTGCACCAATACAGGACCATCCTCTGTCATCCAATTAAAGGATGTGTTAATAGTGGCTGTCTACCAATTAATAAAAGTCAAAAGACGACATAATGACGAGGATTGAGATCAGGTTTGTCCCAGTTGATGTCATGCAGATCCAGAGCATAATTGTGTTCATATCATAAATAGAAGTTTAGAAAATTCTTTCTTCTAGTGTGTTTTTTCCATACAAGTTAAACATTCATTGTTCCTCCATTTTCAGGCAAATTTCAATTAGTTTATCAGAAAATTTTTGAAGCATGTCAATTTTTGTGTTTAAACATGTTTTGGACGGGTTGTCCAATGGTTGATAAATACAGTCAGCATGTTTGAAAAATATGAGAAAGGATACGATTCGAAGAGAATTATGCTTCCGGTTCAACTTTTGGTTGGTTTTTTAAGCGAAAATCACAGGGCGGCTAGACAAGTTTTGAGTTAGTCCAAATGCAAAGGACGTTTTGGCTGCTAAATTTCTTTTATTTTCACAATTTACTAAAAGGGACACCTAAATATCTAATGAGCATATTATATCATCATTTAACAAATTGTCAGATAGAGACTCCATTTCGATTTACGTCAAATGGGTGCTCCACTAAAGATAAACTACCCAGAATATCCTTAATGCATGCTTCATTTAAATTATATTTTTATGAACAGAATTTTAGGATATAAATCACAGCTGATCAACCTATAAAAGCTAACGAGTAATTACTATAACATATAGAAGGCTGATTGTTAGTTGCTATAATAGTATCATTATTTTATATTAATTTTATTTAATTGACGGAGATAATTTGGTTAAAATAATATTTTAAATTAGAAAACAAACAAAATAAATTCATAAGATCCATTATAGGTAAAATAAATGTAGAAACTAACAAGTAATTACTATAATATGTAAAAGCTCGTTGCTAGCTACTACAATAGTATTATTATCTTATGTTGATTTTATTTAATTAAGGGTGACAACTTAATTAAAATAACATTTCAAATTATAAAACAAATGAAAAGGACTACATAAGATTTACATAGGTAAAATAGACATTATTTGAACATGATCTAGTATAGAAGTTAATATGTAACATGATCTAGTATAGAAGTTAATATGTAACTACTACAACATATAAAAGTTCATTGCTATTTGCTAGAACAATATCATTATCTTATGTTGATTTTATTAATTGAGGTGAAAACCTGATTAAAATACTATTTTAAATTGTAAAACAAACAAAGAGGACTCCATAAGATCCATTATAGGCAAAAGCTAGCAAATAATTATTATAATATGTAGAACTTCATTGCTAGCTGCTACATTATCTTATGTTAATTTTGTATAATAGAGAGTGACAACCTGATTAAAATAATATTTCAATTATAAAACAAATGAAGAGGACTCCATAAGATCCACTATAGGTAAAATGAACATTATCTGAACATAATCTACTATATAGAAGCTAGTAATTAAGTAACTGCTACAACGTGTATAACTTTATTGCTAGTTACTATAATAATATCATTATCTTATGTTTATTTTATTTAATTGAGGGTGACAACCTAGTTAAAATAATATTTCAAATTACAAAATAGACCAAGGAGACTCTATAAGACTCACTATAAGCAAAATAAACATTATCTGAACATGATATACTATGTAAAAGTTAGCAAGTAGTTGTTATTGTAGGGATTGCCTTGGTGCGTTGTGTGTGTTTACATGTTTCACGAAAGTACACAGTGGAAGAAAAGATAATAACAAAATTTAATTATTACAATACTCGCAATACACGCATGTAGTGTTGGTGCAAGAAGCACTAGATCTTGCCTTAGAGTTTCGATGCTTGACAAAATACCTAGGTCTGATCAGTTTGACCAAGGGTTGATCCAAACAGGATCTGATGTTTGGATATGAGTGAAGTTTAGTCAGACCAGATGACTAGAGAGAAGTCCTAGTCAGTTAGACTAGGCAGTGGAAGTCTTGATTAGGCAAGGAAGTCTTGGAGAGTGAAGCTAAGCAGCAAAGGAAAGTCCTAGTTGTAGGCTAGGCAAAGGAAAGTCCTAGTTGTAGGCTAGGCAAAGACAAGTCCTGGTTTAGAGGATTAGGTAGAAGTCTTAGCAAGGTCAAGTGTATTAGGTGCAAATCCATGTAGTGTCAGAGAACCGGGAAACATGGCCAAAGTCCAAGCGAGTAGGGTTAGGATGACTGGAGGCCTTCTGAAAGTCTAGGCGGTTAGGAGGACTGGGGCGTAGCAACAAATTCCTGGGTCCGAGGACCATGGCTAAGTGGGAAGTCCAACAAGTCTGGAGGAATTGTTGGTAAAGTTTCTCCCGAGTGGAGTGGATAAGGACGCGTGTTCTTGGAGTGGAACGGTATGAGTCAGACTAACCTAGGATTTCGTTAGAAATCCGAAGTTAGACCCACAGGATAAGGTTTAGGTTGTTTTGTGTGTTTGTATGCTTGTCTTGCAGGAAGCATGAGCTAGAAGCAAGATGGAGAAAACATAAGTGAAGCAAACAGAGGCAGCTGAACCAAGCCAGTGGTCAACTCAGGTCAAACCTGAGTCAACGGAATCCAGGTGACTCGATTGAATCTAGGTGACAAGAAGGTCCAGGTGACCCGAATGTGGAATCTAGGCGACCCGATCGGGAAGACCTAGCTCGGATAAGATCAACAGGATTGGATCATATCAGAGCATATCTAGTCACCCGGATAAAGATTCTAGTCGATCGGAAGAGGCTATAAAAAGAGGTGAATGTGAACAACAAGGAGACATCAAATACAAACCATCCTCTTCAACTAGTGGTGATTCTGAACACAAACGGGGCCAGACTCTCGCTACCGGAGAAGATCCAGAAGGAGTGTGCGATGCTCAGGACTTCTAGATCGGCGACTAAGTGTTTGTCTTAATTTCTTTAAGTCTTACTATTTTATTTATTGTTATTATTTATCTAGAATGTAAGACGGATTTCTCCACCTTTGAACGAATGTTCGAAAAGGAAACCATTAGTGGACGGACGCCTCCCATACATAGGCCTTGAATGTACTAACCCTGGGGAGGGTTAGGAACCAAGTAAAAATCTGCGTGTCCCTGCATTGTTTATCTAATTCCACTGCAAGTGTTTCTGATAGAACGAACGAACAAGAAGGAAAGATCGCGCTATTCACCCCTCTTCTAGCGCGTTACACGATCTTACAATTGGTATCAGAACCGGTGTGCTCTTGATCAGACTAATCGCCACGGGAGCATGAAGACAAAGATGGAGGGGGATAAAGGTATTAATTTTAAAGTTCATTTTAAATATCATATTATTTATTTTAAGTGCAGGGAGAGAGGACACTATAAAAACTAGTGTCCTACTCGTAAGACTCGAACGACACCATTGGTAGCAAAGGAGCAACCGATTTCTGGAGCCCGGAGAAACAAAGATCATATCAAATGTTTCAAGTGCCAGAAATGCAAACACTATAAGAACCGATGCCCGGAGAGGAAGACGGTGGAGAAGAAATCGGAATTAGGGGATGCGATTCTGATAATTACTTTAAATTATGAAAATGCCTCTAGGTTGCATGCTAGATTTACAATTTTAAAAATTTAGATATTTATGAAAATCAAGATAAATTAGATAGTTTAGATAATTTGAAAATTCAAGTTTGGATAACTTAGCAAATTTAGATAATTTAAAAAATTTAAATTTGGATAATTTAGCAAATTTAGATAATTTGAAAATTTCAAATTAGGAAAACTTAGAAAATTTAAATAATAAGAATAATTTAAATTTGAAAAATTTAAATAAATCTGAAATCTTATTAAAAAATTTTAAATTAAATACATTGAAAAATTCAAACTTAAACATTATCAACAATAAAAATTCATCTAATTTGAATAAATTGTAGGATCGTTAGAACACGCTAGAGGGGGGGTGAATAGCGTGTTACACACTTTTTCGATTTTAGAAAAACTAGAGTGCGTACGTAAGCGAATATGAAATACGATTGTTAAAAGATAGATATGCAAAGTAAGGAACTGACACGTTTGTTTTTACTTGGTTCACAGCACAACGCTGCTACTCCAAGGCCCACGGCCCTTGACCGTTTACTCTGGGCAATCCACTAAGTCACTTGCTCCTTTTCGACAGTAAGTGTATCGAAAAACTCAATACAAAACCGTTTACAAATTTAGAATTAATTGAAATACAGAATTAGCTTTGTTACCAAATTTTCGTTTGTGCGGTCGCTCCCCAGAGGTAGATCTCGGCGTCTCGGTGTAAAGTAGATTAGCTTGGAGCAGGTACATCACCGACATCGAAGATGGAAGGCTCAGGAGCCACGGGAATGAAGTTCGAAGGCTTTGAAAGTGATATTCTCGGCTGTTGGTCGCGGCTGCTTATATAACCCTCCTGAGTCGACTCAGATACAGATCTAGGTCGATTTCAGCTTGCGTGGCAGATAAATCTTTATCGTCTTCGCCCGTTATCCTTCCTGAGTCGACTCCGATTGACTTCTGGGTCGACTCCAGTCGCGGTGGCGTCAGCGGCGATAACTTTTGACCCTGAGTCGACTTGTTAGGAAGTATACTGAAAAGACTAGCTCTTTTGTATATAAACATTTATGAAATAAAGTATCATGTTTTGGTCAAATGATTGCAATAGTATATTTTGCAATAAAGTCCTCTTAATTTACATTGTAGATAACTTGGTGTCTGTGAGACACAGAAGACCATGATTATCGGTCCCTTGTGAATTATAAACTAAGGCTCACAACCAAGATGGCTTTGGACAAACCATCGGGAACGGTTGTAGTGTAATTCGGTGACTGTCTGTCTTGACTGTAGAATTACACTAGTGCACTTTGTGTGTATTGAGTAGGACCATTGAGGTTGTTCGATTTACACTGACTCGCAAATTGAACAAGACCTCTGTTATTATACTTATGCACTCTTAATCCCGATGTAATAAATGGGCACCTATACTTAGTAATTATTGCTTTGATTTACCAAAGGGTGAGATCTTTCCGTCAGATCAAATATTCTCGGTAAGTTGGGTGATGTTACTATTTATACGGTGTGCCATTAATTATAGAAGGAATCCGTGTCCCAGTAGGGCTGATGATGTCCCCTTGGAGAGCTCATAAGGATTGTCAAGTCAAATCTTGCAAGTGGACTTGGTCCGGCTGACAATAAGGTTGAGTGGTACTATTCAAGGTCTTAGATGTCGATTATTGAGTTGTCAGTGAACTCAGATAATTGACGGACATACGATATCTTAAACACGGGGAGCAATGCATAAAATAATAAGAAGGAACCCATAACGTAATTTGGGGATTGGATTGGTAGTGCAACAATGATCCTCTAGTGGAATGGATCGTTGTTGATGGATGTAGGTGTGTATTCGGGGTTGAATACGGGATCCGAAACCCATCAGAAGGCCAGATCCAATACCTCCTCGAGGTCCCCACTGTAGCCTAAAGACATCTTCAAAAGGATGCAATCAAACGGATGAGATTAGTTCTCAGCCGTCGGATGAGATTTAATCTCAACCGTTGGATGAGATTAGTTCTCGACCGTAGGATGAGTTAATGGATGAGATCAGCTTGTATCCGTGGGATTAGATCAAGTTGCATCCATTGGATCGAAATAAATAAAGAAGATTGAAAGAGAATAGATTAGAACCGTTGGATGAGATTAAGTTGCGTCCGATGGACGAGATCTCTCCGGTTCGGTTTTAATTCTCTTTGGAAGGAAGAACCGGTTCACGAGGTGAACCAGAGTTGGTTCATTGAACCACACGCCCAAGGGATTAGATCAGGGCCGTTGGATCGAATCAATTAAGTTATATTAAAGAAGATTATATTAGAACCGTTAGATGAGATTAAGTTGCATCCGACGGATGAGATCTCTTCGGTTCGGTTTTATTTTCTAATTTAATATAAAATTGGTTCAAGGATTAAACCAATATTATCCATAAAGTGGCCGGCCACTTTAGATATGGATAAGATTGATTTGGTTTTTTTTAGAAAGGAAAAACCGAATTAAAAAGATCCGACGGTTGCAATCTATTTAATTGGCTGAGATTTAAAATAATTCTGGAATTTGGAATTGGTTATAAAAATTATTCCAAATTAGAATTATTTTATAATGGCCGGCCAATATAATTATTGGATAAAGTTGATTTCATTTTTTTTATAAAAAGGAAAAACCAAATCAAAAAGATCCGACGGTGGAAAACCAAGCAAGTTAATCTAAAGGCCTAGATAAGAAATAATTCTATAAGTTTGGAATTGGTTTAAAGAATCAATCCAAATTAGAAAAATTTCTTAATGGGCAAGAAAGGCTTGGTCTTGGGCGTGAGACTATAAAAGGAGGAGGGGTGGGCGGCACATAGAGACAATTCAAGAAAGGAGAAGAGAGATCGAAACGTTTCGAAAGCCTCTCTTCCTTCCCTTCTCTTGGTGCCGCCTCCCTCTTCTTCTTCTTCCTTCTTCCTTTTCTTTTTCTTCTTCCTCCACCGCCCCTTCCCCTTCTTCTCTTGAGGTGGCCGAACCCCTCTTCCAAGGTGGTGGCCGGATCCAAGCAAAGAGACGAGACAAGGCGAAGTTGCTGCGAGAAGAAGAAAGGCGATCCAAGGTTTCTTCATCCGGAGGTTGCAGTCCTTTAGTTCTGGAAGATCGTTGTCCACCCAACGTCCAGGAAGAAGATAGGAATACAGCGGAAGGCTTTGAGGTCATCAACAAGGTTCTGGTAAAATTTATTTTCCGCAGTTTTAATTTTACTTAGAACTAGTCTTAGAAACCGTAGTTAGTAATTTAGGAATCGGCGATCCTGAAGGATCGATTGACTTAGTCTTTTGTAGACTTTGTCAATTGATCCAGGCGGGATAAAATTTTTGTCCTGTGGGGTTCTATGCTTTTCGGAGCGGATAGAATCCGGAACGCAGGACGGAGATCCAGATCGCCAACAATTAAATAATCAAGAAAATCTTAATGATAAGATAAATTTAAACTTCACCAAGATAAATTCTAAAATTAATAATTCAACAACTAAAACTCAAAATTAAATATTAAAAATTCTTACAATAAATATTCAAACCTTGAAAATAATCATTCTAATTTAAATATTAAAAATATAAAATTAAATAACAAAATTAACTATAACTGTGTACCTTTTAATTATGAAATAATGAATAATTCTAAAAATTTAAAATTAAATCCAAAAATTCAAAATTAAATCCTAAAATTCTAAAAAATAATTGCGTGAATTTTAACATGTCAAATCTAAATCTTAAAAACTCAAATTTAAATTAATTATCATCATGTTTCATTTAATTATGGAACAAAACTAAATCTAGAATTAAGTCCCCAATCTTAAAAATTAATAAAAAAGTAAAAATTGAAAACTTAAATTAAAAATTCAAAACTTAAAACCTTAAACTCAAAAATTCAAAACTTAAACAAATTAATAATACAAATTTAAAACTTAAATAAATTAATAATTCAAATTCAAACTTAAACAAATTAATAATTCAAAATTAGACTTAAACAAATTAATAATTCAACAATTAATTAATAATCTATAAACAAATTCAAACATAACTTAATTCAAAAATTTAAATGCCATGAACTTAATTATAAAATACTTATAATTATGAAATTAACTTAAAATATTACTAAATGAAACAAGAACTTTATAACATTTAAAGTGTGTCAAAGTGGATTGATATATTCGTGGATCCACATGAAATGTATCAAATCAAGAATTTGATACATTATTAGAAAAAAAAAATTACTTGAATTGTTTGGCTCATGCATACGTGCCATGAACATGCTTATGCTTTATTTTATTTTGCACAAACATGTCATGTCATCATGTTTAATTATTGCTTAATTTAAAATGGTTAGTTAAGGATACATGAATGGTTGACACTTGCTATCATAGTACTAGGGTGGGGCGAGATGATAATACGTCAGGGAAGCTTAATCTAGGTAGTTAAGTGGGATAATTAGGAGTACCTTGGTTGGTCTGCTTAGCTAAGTGGAACTAACTGAAGCTATCTCATCACATTCAAGACTAGTTAGATCAAAGTTTCTCAAGAAGTTGATTAAGGTCATAATTTCTTAAAATGGCTTTATCTAAGGAAGTGGTTATTATTTCAATAACTAAGAAGACCCTTGCCTCACCACGACCTAAAAGTCAATTTTTAAAATATTGACTTAATTGATTGACGGTTAAACTTGAATCTAACACAAGGTCAAACATTCATTAGAACTTAACTTAAAATTAATAAAGTTAAAATTTATAACTCATCTCACAAAACCCATAAGGTAACCCTTGTATGTCATGTATTGAGGCACTTAGAATGAGTGAGATATTAAGGACATTAAAATACAAAAGTTTTAAAAACTTTCTAAAATATTATTATAAATATTTTTATAAAAACTATTTTTAAAAATTTGATATTTACTTGAGATTCATGCTTACTGGGTGTAACTATATGCTAAAGTTATCAAAACTTTATATCTTTAAAAATTGGTTAACCAACACTTAGACACAAACCTCTAAGTCAACACTAAGTCTAAGAATCCTAAGACACATAGGCAAAAAATCTTTGTGGTTAACAAGAATATCCTAAGAAGTGTGTCTAGTTGAAGGGGAGGCTATTCTTGAAAGACTTATTTTTTAATGACCTCCTAAAAACTAAGTTTAAAGAAAAACACTAATATTTTGAAAACATTTTTTTAAACTCATATTTTGGAAGATGTTTTAAAGTTAGCTTTTGACATGGAACAACCCCTAAGACACATAGGGAGATTGCCTTGTAGTCAACAAGGAGCCATAAGGGAGTGTTAGATTTAGGGAGAGTCCAAATTTAAAAGTTCAATTAAAAATTATATTTTAAAAAATTATAAATAATTTACTCTATTTGATTTAGATTTAACCTCTAAGACACTTAGAGAGTTTGCCTTGTGGTTAACAAGGAGCCCTAAGGAAGTGTCAGATTTAGGGGATGTCCAAATTGAAAGAGTGAAATTATTTCAAAATTATTTTTCCTCAAAATTAGTTTTTGAAAAATATTTCAAAACCTTTGAAAATTATTTCAAAATCATGATTCAAATCATTTTAAATATTATCAATTATCTTTTTGATTTGGGTTAAACCCTAAGACACACAGGGAGATTGCTTTGTGGTTAATAAAGAGTTCTGAAGACGTGTCAGGTTAAGAGGGAGATTCTAACTTAAAAAGATAATAACTAGATTTGCAAAAACTATCTAAAACTATCTATTTTTGAAAATACTTATTTTGAAAACATATTTTGAAAAATTCCTTCAAAAACTATTTTAAAAATACTTTTGAAAAACTATTTTAAAATACTTTTAAAAAATGCATTCAAAAATTATTCTTGAAAAACTATTTTGAAAAACTTTGAAAAATTAACTTTAAAATTCTTTACAAAATTGTTTTGAAAATTTTTCAAACCTATGTTTGAAATAGTTATTAGAAAATTATGCCTTTAAAACTTATTTTGGAAAACATCTTAAAATATTCTTTTAAAAGAAATTATCTATTTTGAGTACTTTATTACAAAACTTATTTTCTTTAAAACTTTGTTTAATAAGCTTTTGAAAAATTGGTTTGAAAAGGTTTTTTGAAACTTATGACAAGTTATTATGAAAGCATTTTTGAAAAACTCTTTTCAATTTTTTTTAATCTGCTATGGTCTTTCAAGAATTGTCAAGATTACATTGTGACCATAAAAATTACCCTGATTGTAGGTGCAAATTGGAAGTAAAATTAACTAATCTTTTTGATGTGTGAAAAGGGGGAGAAGGAAACTTAAGTTAATAATATAGAATTCTCCATAATTATTAAACCCTGACCCATATTAACTTAAGAAATTGTCAAACATAAAAAAGGAGGAGATTGTTGGTGCAAGAAGCACTAGATCTTGCCCTAGAGTTTTGATGTTTGACAATACACCTAGGTCTGGTCAGTTTGACCAAGGGTTGATCCAAACAAGACCTGATGTTTGGATATGAGTGAAGTCTAGTCAGACCAGATGACTAATGAGAAATCCTAGTCAGTTAGACTAGGCAGTGGAAGTTCTGATTTGAAAGATTGGGCAAGGAAGTCTTGGTGAGTGAAGCTAGGCAGAGAAAGTCCTAGTTGTAGGCTAGGCAAAGGAAAGTCCTAGTTGTAGGCTAAGCAAAGGCAAGTCCTGATTTGGAGAATCAGGCAGAAGTCTTAGCAAGGTCAAGTGCACCAGGTGCAAGTCCATGTAGTGTCGAAGGACAAAGAAGTATGGCCAAAGTCCAAGCAAGTAGGGTCAAGATGACCGAAGGCTTGGTGGAAGTCTAGGCAGTCAGGAGGACCGGGGCCTAGTAGCAAATTCTTGGAGGCCGAGGACCATGGCTAAGCAAGAAGTCCAACAAGTTTGGAGGACTTGTTGGCAAAACCTCTTCCGAGTGGAGTGGGTAAAGGCGCGTTCCCAGAGTAGAACGGTATACGTCAGACTAACCCAGAATTTCGTTAGACATCCAAAGTTACACCCACAGGGTAAAGTTTAGGTTGTTTTGTGTGTTTGTATGCTTGTCTTGCAAGAAGCAGGAGCTGGAAGCAAGATAGAGAAAACATAAGTGAAGCAAACAGAGGCAGCTGAATCAAGCTCGGGGTCAACTCAGGTCAAACTTAAGTCAACGAAATCGAGGCGACCCGATTGAATCCAGGTGATCGGAAGGTCCGAGCGATCCAAATGTGGAATCTACGTGACCCAATCGAGAAGACCTAGCTCGGATAAGATCGAGAGGATCAGATCAGAGCTTATCCATGATGGGAGCCTTGGAATTCCGTTCCGTTGAATTCTTGCCGAACAAAATTTTTTTGAAAATAGAATATTATCAAGTAATCCTCATATTCAATCAACTAGGTGCTTGATCGATGCATTAAGATCATTGGGCTATTGTGTTCGGTGTTTGAAAATAACTATGCAGCGGAATGAAGTAGTTGTACCTTTCTTTTTTGTAAGTTGTGTAGATGATTGTACATACCCGAAGACCTCTTGATCTTCTATTGTATTTCTCTCCTCTTCTTGGATGTTGTGTGGACAACGATCTTCTAAGATGAATCTACCCAATTCCTTTCTTCCAATCTTCCAATCCAATGGCTAGAATAGAGAACCAAGGAAATGCTCTCTTCTTCTCTTCTTCCTTTCCTCTCCAAACCGCTACGTTTCTCTTCTCCTCTTCCTTCTTTGGGCACTGGCCCTAAGAGAGAACCAAGGAGAATACAAGAGGAGGTGCTGCCCCTAGATTGTAGAGGAGCCAAGTAGAGAAAAACTCTATGTGCCGCCGGCCCTTGCTCAAGGAAGGAGAAGCACCACTTAGAGCGCTGACCCTAGAGAAAAGAGGGAGAGGAATTATGTGCTTGGGTGCCGGCCCTAGCACAAGAAGGGGAGGAAGATTGTGAGTGTCGACCTTAACACAAGGGGGAGGAGAAGAGTTGTGTGTGGCCGGCCCTAGCATAAGGAGGGGGAAAGATTGTTCTTTTTGCCTCTCCCTATTCCCTCTTTATATAGCTTAGCCATCTAAAAAAATTTAGAAAGAAAATAACTAACTTATCTTAATAAGATTTAGTTAGAAAAAATCTAACAAAATCTATGGATAAGATTTGTCAGTTTTCTTAATAAATTCTCTTATCTTTATTTTGTTCTTATCTTAACAAAATCTCTTAATTAAATTTCATTAATTTCTTAAAGAATTTTTTTAATTAAATTTTGTTATTTTTTAACAAAATTAATTAACAAAATTTTGTTTAGGAAGAGATAGAATTCTTAACGAAAATTCTTAATAGAATTTTTACCAGAAAAATCTTAACAGAATTTCAGAAATTCTTAACAGAATTTTAGAAATTCTTAACATAATTTTAGAAATTCTTAACAGGATTTCCTATCTGAAATTCCTAACAGTCCAATCTTTCGTAGGGATGACTTTTCCCTCGGTATCTTTGGGTATCTCAAACCCATCTACAATACTAAACCAGTTTTCAATATCATTCATTAGATAATATTCCATTCTACCTTTCCAGTAGGCGAAATCATTCCCGTCAAAGTATGGTGGTCGCGCGGTGCTGTAACCCTCTTGAAATGCCATTAGTTGCTCCGGTTGATGGTTAGATCCTCCGAAACGGAACCGGCTCTGATACCACTTGTTAGGATCGGTTGAATAGCTAGAGGGGGGGTGAATAGCGTTTCTCGATTTTTCTTGATCTTTCTCTGCACAGAGATTAGCGGAAGCAAAAATATAAAAGAGAAAGACAGAGATCAACGCTAACCCGGTTTATTTTACTTGGTATCCACCTCCGCAGAGGTGACTAATCCAAGGATCCACACGCACGCACACACCCGATGCACTATGAATCTTCTCCTTCTCGAAAACTCGAAGGCGGAGAAACCTTTACACCTTTCTGATCTCCTCAAAAATGATATGAAATATTGTCTAGGAGGAGAGGAATAAAGCAGAGAACAGAGCACAAAAACGCTCACAAAAGAAGCACGAAAGAATGAAAGAATGGCGAAGAAGATAAGTTGTTCTCGTGCAGGCTTCTTTTATAATCTCTGCAACATCAGTCGACTGCTGGCAGGGCCAGTCGACTGATGCCTTCAATCGGCAACAAAATCTTGCATTAAATGCCATTAAATGCTTGCCAATTTTCTGCAACGTTCAAATCACAGTCGACTGTTCAAGACCAGTCGACTGGCAACAGTCGACTATCCATAACCCCAGTCGACTGTCCAGTCGACTCCTGTCTTCCTCTGGCTCGACTGATCTTTCTGTGTGCGTCTGATTTATGAGCAGTCGACTGCTGGCAGGGCCAGTCGACTGGTGAAGCTGAAAAATCCCATTTCAGCTTCTCTTGACCTAGACCTCGGCCTTCAAACACCTCCCATAGCCTCATGCCTCCCTGCACTAGCCTGAGATGCTTCCATCAGCTTCGTCATGTCAAGTCCTTGCCAAGACCACCCTTGGACTTCTCCTTGCCAAGACTACCCACTTGGACTTTTGCTTGCCAAGACTTCCCACTTGGACTTTTGCTTGCCAAGACTTCCCACTTGGACTTTTCCAAGACTACCCACTTGGACTTTTGCTTGCCAAGACTTCCCACTTGGACTTTTGCTTGCCAAGACTTCCCACTTGGACTTTTGCTTGCCAAGACTACCCACTTGGACTTTTCTTTGCCAAGACTACCCACTTGGACTTTTCTTTTGCCAAGACTACCCACTTGGACTTTTCTTTTGCCAAGACTACGCTTGGACTTTCCTGCAAACTTGCATCACACATGTTAGATCAATAAGAATTGCCTAACTTTAAACATGGTTTAGCCAAACATTGAAACTCAATGCACTTGGGGCAACTATTGCACCAACAGCATGAGTGGCAAACGAGAACTCACTCAAACTCAGAGTGCTCAAGCAAGTGCCCAACAACCCACTTAGACTTAGGATGATCGAGTTCAGGGTACTCGGGCATGCATGGGAGTCAGCACACAAGAACTCACTTGAACTCAGGGTGCTCCAGCAAATGCCCAGGAGCCTGTTGGTGTGAATGGATGCACTAGAGGGGGGATGAATAACCCTTATCTCTTTTTTCATTTTGGTGTGTTCATTCTTGTCTACAAAGTAAATATGCAGTAGAATAATGAAAGAAACAAAACAAGACGAGAACATTGTACATATTTTTACTTTGTTCACAACCTCTTAGGATTGATACATCCAAGGTTTGTGTACAGATATGTCGTTCACTATTTTTCTCCTTTCTAGAAATCTTCCAGAGACAAAGAAATCTCTTATAGAATTGATTAAGTACAAACACAAGTTGTATACAAATAAAATAACTTAATACTAAATACAACCAAAATAACTTGTTAGAAGCTATCTAGCAGCCCTAAATGTCGAGCACTCCTCCTAGTGCTTCCCCAATCACACAAGCATACTTCTTGAGAGCACTTTTGAGATCAGAGCAAGGAGATTGAGATGAGAATTGTTTATTCTGAATGCTGAGCTCAAAGTTTTTTTTATAAGTTTTTTTTATCAGCCTAAAACTTTTGTTCGATCAACTAAACCTTGGTAAACCTGGATCCAAAGACTGAGTCCCTCACAATTTGGACCAAACCTCATGATCTCGTGGTTATTAGGTTTTTTTGGTTGATCAAAACTTTTTTGGTCGACTGAACCAAACCCAGTCGTTAAAATCGAACTCTGGCTAATCGTGTAACGACCCGGCCCCTCGGCCCCTTGGGCGGCCTAACTGGTGACCCCTTTATGTCGTCAACCGACGACCCTCGGCCGTGTCGTTACTCACTAGGTCTTTCCACCCCTGGCCAGTGGATTTTTGCCTTCCCCAGGATTCGAACTCTAGACCTCCAGGTTAAGTACTAGAGTTTATGAATCCTGGTAGCCAAGTCAGGTCAAACCTGAGTTTTGATATAACGAAGTTTATTTATTTGCATTTTAATTGTACCGAGTTTTGAAGTTGTGATCTTTTGTACTTCGTTATACTTGCTGCCATAAGGGGCAAGTGCTTTAGTGGATTTGCCCGTAGTAAACGGTCAAGGACCGTTGCCCTTGGAGTAGCAGCCTTGGGCTGTGAACCAAGTAAATAAAAGCGTCATTTACTTCTTTTATTTTTGTTTTTCATTTCAACTATTTTTGCAAGTATTTCGTTAAATCGCTTCAGCACGTATTTCGAACTCCAATCTTATTAAAAATCGAAAAGCGTCAAACACACTATTCACCTCCCATCCCCTCTAGCGTGTTCTCGATCCTACAAATATTGACATGATTAACCAGATGCTTGACAGTCAAGTAGAAGTCCTGATAAGTTAGGGTTGACCTAGGCAAAGGAAAAGTCTAATCAGGTGACAGTTGACTAGATGACTAGCAAAGGTAAAGTCTAAGCAAGTCATAGGCGATCGAATGTTTTACAAGGGTAAAGTCCGATCAAGTCAAAGGCGACTGAATGTTTAGCAAGAGTAAATTGAAAGAAGATCAAGATTAACTGGATGCCTAGAAAAAGAAAAGTTCAGACAGATCAAGGATAATCGAATATCTGCAATTGGCAAGTCCAAATAGGTTAAAATGATCAGATGTTTGGGAAAGAGAAAAATCTTAGGGGAGTGAATCCTAGGTAGTGAGAACATCAGAGGAGTGAACTTTGAGCAAAGGAAAAACCCCTCAGGGAGTGAACCTTATAGGTAGTACGAGAAGTCTTAGAAGAGTGAACTTTAAGCAAGAGTTAAGCCAGTAGGTTAGGTAGATTAAGACTTCTTTTGTTTGCTCATATTTGTATGGTTGTCTTATAGGAACTTGGATATGGAAGCAAGACTAAAGAGTAGACGGACACAACTGGACGCAGCCAGGCCAAGTCCAAAGTGAACATGACTGGACTTGATTTGAACTAGATCCAAATTGATCTAATCAATTGGAAGGTGAATTCGATCGATCGGAAGGCTGATCCGGTCGACTGAAAGGTTGATCTGATTAATCGGAAGGCCATCGATCTAGTCGACTGGAAGGTCGATTTGACAATATACTTGTGTCTAATCAATATTAACCAAGGATTGATCCAAACAGGTTAAGATTGATTAGATGTTTGGAAGTAAGTAATTGAGAAGTCCAAGCAGGTCAATATTGACATGATTGACTAGATGCTTGACAGTTAAGTAGAAGTCCTAACAAATCAAGCTTGACACAAGTAAAGAAAAAGTCTAATCAGGTCAAGATTGACTAGATGACTAGCAAAGGTAAAGTCTAAGAAAGTCATGGGCAATCAAATGTTTAGCAAAGGTAAAATCCAATCAGGTCAAAAGTGACCAGATATTTAGCAAGAGTAAAATCCAAGCAAGTCAAGGTTAATCGGATGTCTAGAAAAGGAAAAGTCCAAACATATCAAGGATGATCGAATATCTACAAATGGCAAGTCCAAGCAGGATAAAATGATCGGATGCTTGGGAAAGAAAAAAATTCTTAGGGGAGTGAACCCTAGGTAGTGAGAACACCAAGAGGAGTGAACTTTGAGCAAAGGAAAAATCCTTAGGGGAGTGAACCTTATGGGTAGTACGAGAAGTCTTGGAAGAGTGAACTCCAAGCAAGAGTTAAGCTAGTAGGTTAGGTAGATTAAGTCTTCTTTTATTTACTCATATTTGTATGCTTGTCTTATAGAAACTTGGAGATTAAAGCAAGACTAAAGAGTTGACGAATGCAACCAGACATAGCCAGGCCAAGTCCAGAGTGAACCTGACTAGACCCAATATGAACTAGATCCAAATTGATTCAGTCGACCGGAAGGCTGATCCGGTCGATCAAAAGGCTGATTCGATCAATCGAAAGGCCAATCCGGCCGACTAGAAGACCAATCCGATAGATTGAAAATGATGTGCGTAGGATGTATACCTGTTTTCATGCTTTATTTGCACATCTTTCTGAGCTTATTGCTTTATTCTTATGTATGTTGCATCCCTTATTCATGCATTTAGGCATATATTCTACATTTCCTAGTTCGGAGATCTGCTCGTGCTTTAACATGTTTCAGGGTGGAAATTGGAGCGAAAACGGGCAAAACGGAGTATTATTGAAGATCAGGCAAGACAGGGCCGTGCCTCATAGGCACGGCCATGTCTATTCAACTTCTGGCCGTGTTTCAATGGGCACGGGCGTGTGCCAAAATCCCCTCAGCAGCAGCCAGAGGCCGTGCCTCAAAAGCACACCCGTGCTTCAAAACAGAATCAAGCCAGTTCATGGCCGTGCCTCCAAAGCACGGCCGTGTCTTCACCTTGGAGCCAGCCTCTGCTGAAGGCCGTGCCTCACAGGCACGGCCGTGTGCAAGAACAGAAGAGCCCAAGCAGCAGGCCGTGCCTCAGAAGCACGGCCGTGTCCAGCCACTCAGCTCCAGCCAGTGCGTGGCCGTGCCTCCCAGGCACGGCCGTGCCATCAAACAGAAGGAGGACTACTCTGTGCCGTGCCTAAGAGGCACGGCCGTGCCCCTGATCCGAGACTTCACAGCTTCAGGCCGTGCCCCAAGGCACGGCCGTGCCTTACCTTGTGCCGGAAGCCAACACAAGGCCGTGCCTTCCAGGCACGGCCGTGTGCACGGAGGCGAGCTGCTACCGAACCCTGCACTATAAATAGGTCTCTTTGGAGACCTAGCAAAGGGGGGAGACTTTGGAGAGCCACCGGAGTTGTTCTAGAGCCGCCGACGCCTATTTCGGAGAGAGATTCGACGATCCATCACCGATCCGACTGCTCCAGACCATTTCCATCTCATCTACGCAGAGATTTCACTCCGAGGAAGAAGATAAGTCTAGTTTCCTGCATTTCTTTGTTTATCTTTGGGAACAAGATGTATTTCTTCTATCCTTTGGATTGTATTCTCCTCGATATGGAGTAGATTTCCCTAGATTCTAGGATGTAGGATAAATCAGATGTAATGGATGATTGTATTTGGATTTGATTAATCTACCGTTTTCTATGAAATACTGTGCATTGCTTTGTGGATTTATGCTTGTACTTGATGATAAATTGTGTGTGTGTGAATCCATGAGGGTAGGGATTTACTATGAATTGGGGAATCATTAGGCCGTATACCGGGGCGCTCTGTAAAAGGGGCAGACCTTGAACCGGGCGAGATTCCGAAGGATTTCCTAATACATAGTTGAATTCTTATGAGGAATAGTTAGCGGTCATTCGTTATTGGGGAGAGATCCGTAAAAGGGTATCTAGTGACAGTGGATAAGGTTCTTTTAGTATTTCCGGGGCGCCTGAGTGACACGGGCAGACCTTGAACCGGGCTTCTAGAACCGTTTCAAACCAATAACGAGTGACGTAAGAACACCAATGAGTTAATTCGATTAAAATCAATATATGTCCAAGTTTGTATCAACTTTTCTAATGAATAGAGATTTCCTGATTTGGAGACTATCCTTAAATTACTGAGGGATTTTAAAATGTGTTTGATTATGTTAATTTAGGAATTAACCACAAGGCTCCCCCTAAATATCATTAACCTCTTTCAAACACCTTTTTAAATCATATGCTCCCCCTTAATCATAACTCCATAAAATTTTCAAACACACATAGGCTCCCCCTTAATGTTTGAAATCTCAACTCTTTTAATCACTCAAAATTACAACTTCTTAGTTAAAAGCTTAATCTCCCCCTTTAAAGTTGAATTTTGACTTTCTTCTTAATATGTCAATCTTTTCTCCCCCTTAAGGTATCAAATCATAGATCCTTAAAAATCTATATTCTTATCTAGCTCTCCCTTCCTTACCAAAATAATTCAAATTCCAATACTTAAACTAATTCATGGTTCAAAAGAGCCAATATCCAAAGTTAACACACAACCAAATATCCAAAACATAACACACAATTAAAACACACTAGTTGATGTTCAAGATACAACTGATATGACATTTAAATATATCTTGACATCCCAAAATCTAGTCTTCGGCATCTGGTGGTGGAGGAGGTGGAGCCTGATGATGCATTTTTTTTCTATGGGAAATTTTTATTTATTATTATTTACATTTTCCTTTATTTATTTGTGTCACTTACACCCATCAAAATTATTTATTTATTTATTTACCAAACCTCTTATTATTGTTTTAAGTGGTATAGAGAGGTCCGGGTCGTCTCTCTCGGACTTAATGATAGGATGTTTATTCTAGACTGTTGCAGGATTTTTTTATTGACTTTATTCATTCCTAATTATTTACAATTTCATTTATTCATAATTTAATTTACAATTAACAAAGAATCCTAAATATATAAAATACACATTCTTAATCGTGCATTTATTCAACAATGATACAAAAGCAATATTTATTATACAAATGAATTCTATACATTTAACATACATATACTACACAACATGAATCTTACAAATCTTGCACAATCAAGTCATGATTATTAGAATTTATACAATAAACATCACAACAACAATTGCATGCAACATAGTTATTTATTGATAATACAAGTTCATCATACAACACACAATCCAATATCTTTTATTCATAAGAATTAATCAAATATATACAACACAACAGACATTACATTATACAACAACCGGTTCACTCACAACATATTGAACATGTTCACAGCAATCATCACATCATCAAGAAATCAATACATCATAAAGATTAAGGTGCACATGATCCCACATAAACAAACCCTCACCCTAATTCAACAACTACAATCTTGACAACATTACAACCACTACACCTTCAACATTAACATGCATTCACTACAGCTCATTCAACAATCTAACAACACAATTCCCTTTATTAAAATATCAAATTCAATTTACAATGTTTATTAGCTATTTACAATATTCACAGCACAAAAGTTCAACACAAAATTTCAAACACACAGATTTAATCACATATGCACACAATTAACCCTAAGTGATTGCTATGGGTTCTCAACAAATTTCCAACCAGAGCTAATCAAACACCACAAAAAGGAATTGCAATGTCAACATGGAACCGAACAAGGAATTTCAATCAGGGTTTAGTCAAGCTAGGGTTAGGCTTACTCCCTTCGGTTATGAACAAGAACAGGGAAGAGTGTGGGATGGTGAAGATGAATGGAAAGTCCCAAATTGGCATAGAGCAGCAGCCAACTCCATCAACAGGGGTACTTCAATTGTGCAACCTGCTAACAAAACAACACAACAGAATAACATTAGCAATCACATTAGAAATTAGGAACAACTAAGGTTACAATTAGAGTTAGGATTAAGGTTAAGATTAGGAGTTAGGATCAGGATTAAGCAATTAACAATTAGCAATTAGGGTTAAAGTGGTATTTACAGTATTTACAGCAGTTCATGGGGGGTTTCGGTTGACAGAAACGGAAGAAACAAAGAAACAAAGAACAAAATAGCAAATCAAAGAAATTAACAAAATTGAATCGCAGCTAGGGTTTCGGGGACTCCCTGATTCATCGCTGAACGAAGCCAATCAATCGGAGGTAGCCTTGCGCCGGTGGAAGATGGATCTCGCCGGGGTGGTGATCGGGAGATGTGGTCGGAGCAAGCGAAACTTGGAATCCTCAGCCGCGGCTCCTTTCCCTGCTGAAATCACAGACAAAGATCAGAACAACGAACAGAGAAAACCTTACCTGCCAGTTCCGGTGGTGGCGGAGAACGAAGCGGTCGGCGGTTCTCTGCTGAAATCACAGACAGAGGACCGGTGTGGAGTCCCAGCTGAAATCACAGACCAGGTCCGGCCACCGTCGGGGCTTCTAGGGGTGCGGAGGAGCTGGCTGCCGTCGGCCGTCCGGAGCTGGAGAATCCACTCACAACAGCGGATATCGAAGCGACAGTGAAGAGCGGAGAGTCGACGATGAAGCAACCTTCCGGATGCCGGCGCCGGTCGACTTTGAGCAAGAAATCGGGGAAGAGAGGCGGCAGGAGGCTCGGCGATGAAGAACAGAGGAGAAGAAGGGGCGAAGCAGAGGAAATGTCGCGAGTGAGAAGGGAACAGTGACCTAGCCGCGATCTCGAGCCTCCTTTTCACTGAACCCGGCGTTTCTTCCTTTAACGCAGCTGCTGAACCGGAGCAATTGAACCGGCGGAAAGCAAGTGAACCGGCGCCTTATTGCTTCTGGACCGGCGGGATTTGAACCGGCTGTTGCTTTTGGGCTGGGCTGGCTTGATTGGGCTGTGAATTGGATGGAGTGGCTGGGCTGAAATGGCTTGATTAATAGTGGTTTTGGTTCAGCTCAATCAACTTGCTGAACTTGAATCTAGATTGAGCTTAGGTAGGATTTGAGCTGAACCATTCGACTGATTTAGCCTGTATTTATCTTGTGTTGAGCTAATTTCTTGGAATTGATCTAAATTGATCTTCAAATCGCATACGAGTTGAACCATCAGCTTGGACCAGGTTGATTTCGAATCTGACTGCACCAAATTGAATCTGAATTGACCCGGACTCGAACCAAAATTGCAATTGAACCCTCCAATTATTATTCCTTTCATTCTAATTCCTACAAAATCAAAGATCATATAAATTAATATCAATAAATACCAAAAATTCATGAAAAAATAGAATGAAGGCATAATTTCACCCAAAATATGAATCAAACTCAATAAACCCAATTCCGACATGAAATGTAATCAATTTAGCCCAAAATAATCCCTAACTGACCCTGTCAAATAGCAAGTTATCAC
>NC_133881.1:8015614-8017394 GCF_044706935.1 Curcuma longa
GGAGACTAATGTACTTGTAGTAAGAAGGAGCCCATATTATAATATGGGATTGGTGCGGTAGTGCAATAATAACTCTCTAGTGGAATGAGTTATTATTGATAGACTTAAGCTGTGTGTTCGGTGAAGAGCATGGGAAGCTTAAGCCCATCGGGAGACTAAAACCAATTCCTCCTCTAGGTCCCTACTGTATCCTCTAGAAA
Organism: Curcuma longa; assembly: GCF_044706935.1. NCBI lineage: Eukaryota > Viridiplantae > Streptophyta > Magnoliopsida > Zingiberales > Zingiberaceae > Curcuma > Curcuma longa. The sequence goes on from NC_133881.1 coordinate 8,015,815, forward strand.
CCCTCAAATCTTCCTTGAAAGAATTCGTGAAGAAACCAGGCATTCGAACCCATACCAAGCTCGGTGGGAGATCGACTGGTAATCGCTCACTTGATCGATTACCATGTTGGTAATCGATCACCTGATCGATTACCAGGCTTAATGAGGAAAAGTTACAGAGTTTAATCGATTCCCTGATCGATTAAAGCATCTGGGTTCGAATAGGAAACTTCCGAAATCATACCAAATTCTCTGATTTGATTAAATCCAATCATACCATGTTTATGATCTAAATCATACCATATTTATGATACAAATCATACCATGTTTTGGAGATGGCTAGGCTATAAAAGAAGGGGCTTGCAAAGGCTTTGAAGAACACACGACACAAAGCTTTTGGTGGCTGAAACCCTCGGCAGCCACAACCCCTTCTTCCTCTTCTCTTTTCTCCAGACAAAGAGAAGGAAGTAAAGTTTAGCTAACCATCGGAGAGGAGAATTCTGGTGGAGAAATTCTCGAAGGATCGTATCCCACACAACATTCGAGAAGAGGAGAGGAATACAGCAGAAGATCAAGAGGTCTTCGGGTACAAACTTCATCCACACAATTCTAAGGTGAAAGGTACAACTAAAATTTCTTTCCGCTGTAATTTTTTAGTTGTATGGAACCTGAAAACAAACATAAGAAGCTAGCGATTCGCGGGGCCTCTTGGAAAGTTTCATCCTTTGTATGAAAAATTTTGTACAAGAAAAATCAACGGAACGGTTTCCGAGCGACTCCCTTCACCTTCTTATCATGAGTACATCAATCTCCCTATGTTTAAGATATCGTATGTCCGTCAATTAATTGAATTACTGACAACTCAATTAATTAACTTCTAATCCAAGAGTAGTACCACTCAAACTTTATTAACATGTGGAATTGAGTCCACCTTCAGGATTTACATGATAATCCTTATGAGCTCCTCATGAGGACATCATTAGCCTAGATTATAGTACACAGTTTCCTTCTATAATCAACAACATACCATATACATAGCATTATCTCCCAACTCATCGGGCCTCTTAATTTAATGAGATAAATGTCACCCTTTGATGAATCAAAGAAATACATACTAAGTATATGTGCTTGTTATTATATAGGGATTAAGAGCATGCACATCCATAATAACAAGGTTTAGTTCAATTATTTAGTCAGTATAAATCGAATGATCTCAAACAGTCCTGCTCAATATACACAAAGTGTACTAGTGTAATTCTAATAGTCAAGATAAACTAATACCAATTACACTACAACCACTCCAATGGTTTATCCCTATCCATCTTGGTTGTGAGCTACTATTTATAATTTTTAAGGAATGATAACATGATTTTCTGTGTGGCACCATACACCATGTTATCTACAATATAAATTAAGTGGACAACTGTATTATATAAAATACAGATATTGACTAAATGTGATTCTTATTTCTTCTTATTTCAAGATAGATGTTTATACAAAAGCTAGACTTTTAGTATGATGGGAAACACTAGGAAATCCAATGTGATTCTTATTTCTTCTTATTTCAAGATAGATGTTTATACAAAAGCTAGACTTTTAGT
>NC_133881.1:8017494-8038251 GCF_044706935.1 Curcuma longa
TCATCCTTGTTGCCGGTTAGTGTTTGCTGAAGCCTACGAAACCCACCATGCTTGATCTACACTTTAGTAAAATCCCAAACAATCCAGAGTAGAACAAGAAGTCTTACAAGAATCGTGCTCAAGAAATAACTTAACTTGAGCTAACCTTACCTCCCAAATTGCTGCCTGTGAAGGAGGACAGTGGTGGACGACGTCTTCGAGCCGTGGAGGTGGCGTGATCAGAGAGGAGAGGGGGGCGAATGGCTAGGGCTTATCCCCTTGCTTCTCCGGCGGACGGCGGCGCGAGGAAAGGGAAAGGGGAGGCGGCGACGTCGGAGAAAGATGAAGAGGAGAAGGGGGGTGGCGTCAGTTTGTAGAGGGGCGGCGACGACGGCCTCATCTACAGGCGGCAGCAACGGCGGCGGCTTCAAGTGGCGTCGGCCAGGAATAAGGCGAAGGCGGCTCTGCTCCAAGTCGATCAGTGACGGCGGCGGCAAGAAGAAGGAGGAGAAGGCCGGCGTTCGGAGAGGAAGAAGGCTTCGTGGTAGGAGGCGGCGGAACGTTGTGCTCCCGGCGACGGTAGACGGTGGAGAAGGAGAAAGAGGGCTACAGCGTCGGGCGGCAAAGGGGAGAAGGGAAGAAGCAAGCTCGGGTTTGTGAGGGAATAATACACGACGCTGTTTTAATAGGGAATGCACAGTAACCTAAGCCCGATTAAATCTAAACCACCGCCGTTACCTAAGTTTTTTCCCGGCTAAATCCAATTAAAACCTAGGGTTCATTAAAACAATTGAACCAGTTACTGTAGGCGAACCGGGTTCAACTTTGATTCGCTTGGTTCATTAACCAAACGACCTCCGATTTGATCCAAATCAATTTTGTTGGATTCATCTTCGCAAGAAGAATCTTTTCATATAGTTTATTTTGTCAAAACCTCTTCCAACACGAACCGTACCAACTTGGTTCAGTTTGGTTCATTTGGTTTACTAACCAAACGATCTCTAGTTCGATCTAAACTAGTTTCGTTTGATTCGTCTCTGTATGACGAATTTCCTCATCGTGTTCGTGTTGACAGAACTCTCTTCCATCATGAATCCACTTAACCAAACCAATTAATGCTTTAGGAAACACTAGGAAACCCGTTCCGGTGAATTCTTGCAGAACAAAAATTTTTTTGGAAACAGATTTAAGTTGCCCTCATAGTTAATCAAACCAAGGTTTGATCAACGCATTTAGATCATTGAGCTCTTGTGTTTGGTTTATAGGATCCAAGATAAAAGGAACAATTTATTTAAAGCGGAAATAATAAACTTTGTACCTTTTCTTCGGGATGTCTAGAAGGAGAAGATGACCCCTTGATCTTCTACTGTATGTCCTCTCCTCTTCTCGAACGTTGTGTGGACAACGATCCTTCGAGATGATTCCACCAAAAACTCTTCTCTTCCGATGGCAAGAAAAACAAGCAACTAAGCCTACCTTTCCTTCTTCTTTTCTTCTCCTTCTTTCTCTTCTTAATGCCGCCGGCCCTAGCAAGGAAAATCCTCCTTATCCGCCGGCCCCAGCAAGGAACTAGAAGAGAACAACGAAACCAAGAGAGGGGAGAAGAAACTAGAATTAAATCCGAAGAAGGAGAGGAGGGAAGAGGTGGGCGGCGGCAACAAGAAGGGAGAAGGAGAGTTATTGGTGCCGCCGGCCTTAAGGGGGGAATAGAACAATAATTGTTGTAACTTTTGCCTCCCCTAAACCTCCTTTTATATAGCCAAGCCATCATGGAAATTTAAGAAAGATTCTAATAAATTTTCTTATCCAGATTTAGTTAGAAAAGATCTAATAAAATCTTTAAGAAGAATTTATTAGAAACAATCTAATAAACTTATCTTATCTAGATTTATTTTAGAAATAAATCTCTTAATAAGATTTTATTAGAAAGAATCTAACAACCTTATCTTATCTAGATTTATTTAGAAATAAATCTTTTTATAAGATTTTATTAGAACAAATCTAATAAAATCTAAATGGATAAAATTAGTTATCTTTTTAATAAATTTCCATTATATTAATTTTGTTCTTATCTTTAACAAAATCTTTTAATTATATCTCACTAATATTTAACGAGATTCCATAATTAATATTTTGTTAATTTAACAAAATTAATTCATAAAATTTTATAATAAAATTTTGTACGAGAAGAGACGAAATTTCTTAGCGGAAATTCTTATAAAAAATTTCTTTCTTATCCGAATTTTTTCTCGAAAAAATTCTAAATAAAATTTTAGAAATTTTCTTTTATAAATAGAATTTCCTATCCAAAATTTCTCACAGAATTCTTTTCAGAATTCATCATGGAGGTCTTCCAAGGTCTTTTGAGGTCTTCAAGAATTCTTTCGAAGGTCTCCAAGAGGTCTTCAAGAATTCTTCCGAAGGTCTCCATGAATTCTTCCTGAGGTGGATTCGAGGATTTCCAGAGGCTACAGTAGGGACCTCGAGGAGGAATTGGTTTTGGTCTCCCGATGGGCTTAAGCTTCCCATGTTCCTCCTGAACACACAGCTTAAGTCCATCAATAATAACTCATTCCACTAGAGAGTTATTATTGCACTACCGCACCAATCCCAAAGGATCTTCCCTTGTTTTCCATAGCCACTCTCTCCCTATATATGTTTTCATGAGTTGGAGACAAGAGAGAGAGAGAAAAAGTGAAAAAAAAATAATTGATTTCTGAGATTTGTATTTTGGAGTGCCCACACACTACCGTCAATAGAAGGATCGCACTGGAAGGCTGTGGTTTCTACGCACCCAGAATTTACGAAAGAGGAAAACTACAAAGAGGTTAGTTTTCTATAAAACACTTTCTTTTAGTAAATTTAAATTCTTCATTGATTTATATTCATGTGTTGATTAATAATTTGTGAAATTATATAATCGCTTCCGCTATATTTCGATCGGATCGAGAATTGATAATCTGTATCACCGGAATAGTTTCGGAGGCTCACCGATTTTCCTACAAACTGGTATCAGAGCCAGGTTATCATGTGAATATTAAATCATGAACCTATTTTGCTATTTACTGTCTTTATTTACTGTTGATAGTCATTTACGTAATTCAATTGTTGATAAGTAATTATTTGATTAAAATTAGTTTTAATCTTGTGTGGCTTCTGTTAGTTTTGTAAATGTTAAAAAGTGATTATTTGATTATGATTTGTTTTAATCAAATTAAAAAGTCCTTTTTATGTGATCCAAATTTTAAGGAAATTAATTAATTAAAAATTTGTTTTAATCAAATCTCTTGTACGTGCTTTCAAGAGATTCCAAATTAATTTGAATTAAATAAAATTGTTTTATTTAATTTGTTAATTTTATACTTTCAATTAAAATGTGATTGAAAGGACACGGTTGAAATTATGACATTGTCTTTATGTCATTCCTATGTTTATTTTGTTATATCATGCATCATGTTTAAATTAGATTTAAAAATTGTGATGTTTAATTATGTGGTGTTTATTATGTGATACCATAATTACGAGAACCCAATGAGATTGAACTTTTAATAATTACTAAATCATAAGATGATATTAAATAATTAGGGTTTGAGAAATCTTAATTATATAATAATGAGTGGGAGAAGGATATATGACAATAAATCCTACGGCCTCCACTATTAACCAAAGCAACGTGAGATTCAAATGGCGCCTAGTGACGCATAGGACGTCCTCCCTAAGGAAGGTTTTCATTTGAATCAAAATTCAAGGCTTAGTTTCCGAAAGGATAAGATTTTTTAATTTGATTCATAATTTACCTACCCTAAGGCGGCGATTATGAATTGGGTTTTAAAATCGAAATAGTGGGTCACATTCATAAGGGTGCAATTAAATTGTTTAAGTGCATCTAGGCTAAATTAAATGGTAATCAATAAATAAAAGTGAAGATATGAGATATCTTAGTGTTTTATTTATTAATAGAGATTGTCTTAATTTAATCGTCATTTAATTTGTTCGACCCTAAGGCGGCATATTAAATGTGAGATTAAATTTCCATGGAATTGGTAGGATAAATAAATTTGTATCATGCACTTTGTTTATGATTCCTAAATTAATTTATTTGTTGCCTATGATATTCGTTCAATTAATTAAATGTTGCTTTGTGATATAATTTCAGCAATCATGTCTTCTGCTCCTATTCTTACTTTACTTAATGAGAAGTTGACTGGTGAAAATTTTATAAAATGGAAGAGTAACATTAACATTGCCCTCGTCTGTGAGAATCTCAAGTTTGTCTTGACGGAGGAATGTCCTTCTGAGCCTCCTTCGAGTGCTTCTCGTAGTGTACGAGAAATATATGACAAATGGGTCATTGCTAACAACAAAGCTAAAGGCTACATGTTGGCCGGTATGAGCGATGTGCTTAGGCTGAAGCACGAGCATGTGGAGAATGCTTATCAGATAATGGATTCCCTACAAGCTATGTTTGGTCAGCAGTCTAGTCAATCTAAGCATGAGGCCATTAAGAATGCCATGAATGCTAAGATGAAGAAAGGACAATCAGTTGGAGCACATGTTTTGAACATGGTTAACTACTTCACTGAAGCTGAGACCCATGGTGCGACCATAGATGATGGTACGCAAGTGAGTATGATTTTGGAATCATTGCCTCCAGCTTTCCTGCAATTCAAGAGCAACTATGTCATGAATAAGCTTAGCTATAACATGACACAGCTACTCAATGAGTTGCAAACCTTTGAGGCCATTTCCATTGGAAAGGTCCAAGAAGGTGAGACAAATGTTGTCGAGAATAAGCCATCATCCTCCAAAGCTAGTTTGAAAAGGAAGAATAAGGGGAAAGCAAAGGGAGCTCAGAAAAAGCAAAAGAAATGGAATTCTAATGGCAAAAAGAAGGTTGACACTGCAAAGCCTAAGGGAAAATGTTTCCACTGTGAGGTAGATGGTCACTGGAAGAGAAACTGTCCCAAGTATCTCGCTGACCTAAAGGAGAAGAAGAAAGGTAAATATGATTTACTTGTTCTAGAATCTTGTTTAGTAACTATTGATTCTTCTATATGGATAGTGGATTCGGGAGCTACTAATCATGTTTGTTCTTCTTTGCAGCTACTTAATTCTTATGAAGAACTTGCCGAGGGATCCGTCACGATGAGAGTTGGCAATGGAGCAGTGGTTTCGGCAAGAGCAGTGGGAGTCATTAAACTTAGTTTTAATAATAGACATTTGGTTTTGAACAATGTTTATTTTATTCCTAGTTTTCGTAGAAATTTGATTTCTGTTTCAAAGTTGCATGAACAATCTTATTCGCTTTCTTTTAATAATAATGAGATTGTTATTTTGAGAAATGGGCGTATTATTTGTACTGCGATGATGGAAAATGGACTATATATTCTAAGACCACATGAACAACCACTGCTTAATGCCGAAATGTTTAAAGTAGAACATCCAAAACCTAAAAGGCAAAAAGTTTCTCATGTAGATAAAACATATCTATGGCACCTAAGGTTAGGGCATATTTCCTTAGAAAGATTAAACAGACTTGTAAAGGATGGTCCTTTAGGAGAGCTAAATATTGGTACTCTCCCTGTTTGTGAATCTTGTCTAGAAGGAAAAATGACTAAGAGACCTTTCTCTGCAAAGGGCAATAGGGCCAAAGAACCACTAGAGCTTGTACATAGTGATGTATGTGGTCCTATGACTACACAAGCTAGAGGTGGTTATGAGTACTTCGTCACTTTCATTGATGATTACTCAAGGTATGGATATGTTTATCTCATGCATAGAAAATCCGAGACTTTTGGAAAGTTCAAGGAGTTTCATGCGGAAGCCGAAAGGCAACTAGGCAAATCTTTGAAGTGCATTCGATCCGATCGAGGCGGCGAGTATGTTGATACTGAATTCAAAGATTATATGCTAGAGCATGGTATTTTGTACCAACTCACTGCACCTGGTACCCCTCAGCAAAATGGTGTTGCTGAGAGGAGAAATCGCACTTTGCTTGATATGGTGAGGTCCATGATGAGCTACTCATCACTGCCAAACTCATTTTGGGGTTATGCAATAGAGACGGCCACTTACATTTTGAATGCAGTACCGTCGAAGTCAATCCAAAAGACACCCTTAGAGTTGTGGAAAGGGAGAAAACCTAGTTTATCTCATTTTCGTATATGGGGGTGCCCAGCACATGTGTTGGAAGGAAAGACTGGCAAATTGCATCCACGTTCAAAAGTGTGCTTGTTCGTGGGATACGCCAAGGGAACGAGAGGAGGTTGGTTTTATGATCCTCAAGATAAGAAGGTAATTGTATCGACAAATGCCATTTTTCTTGAAGATGATTATATGACCGATTTCAAGCCTCGAAGTAAGATTGTACTCGAGGAGTTACTCAATGATGAGATCATTCCATGCTCAACAAGTGTTGTTAAAGAAACCATTAATGATACCACTGAACAAAGCCAAGATATTATGCCACCTCGACGTAGTGGGAGGGTAGTAAGACCACCTCTCCGCTATCGTCAAGACGAAGAGGCAAATGTTGTCGTCACCGATGGGGTGGAAGATGATCCATTGTCATTTCAAAATGCAATGGCAGATTCCGATAAAGAAAGGTGGCTTGAAGCTATGAAACAAGAAATGGAGTCAATGTATTCCAATTCTGTCTGGGTTCTTGTAGATCCACCTCAAGAGGTTAGACCTATTGGGTGTAAATGGATCTATAAGAGAAAGAGAGGTGTAGATGGGAAAGTGGAGACTTTCAAAGCAAGACTAGTGGCAAAGGGTTATACCCAAAAGGAGGGAGTCGACTATGAGGAGACTTTCTCGCCTGTAGCCATGCTTAAATCTATCCGCATCTTACTTTCAATTGCTGCTCATTTTGACTATGAGATATGGCAGATGGATGTCAAGACGGCTTTTTTGAATGGCCATCTAGATGAGGAAATCTACATGCAGCAACCAGAGGGTTTTATAGTAGAAGGCCAAGAGCAAAAAGTTTGCAAATTGCTTAGATCCATTTATGGACTAAAGCAAGCTTCTAGATCGTGGAATCATAGATTTGATGAAACAATCAAATCTTATGGCTTTGAGCAAAATGTTGATGAGCCTTGTGTCTACAAGCACATCAAGGATGGAAAAGTGGTATTCATAATGCTTTACGTAGATGACATTCTACTCATTGGGAATGATGTGGAAAAATTATCTACTATAAAGGGTTGGCTAGCCAAGCAATTCCAAATGAAAGATTTGGGAGAAGCAAATTCTATTCTTGGAATTCGAATCGTTCGAGATCGCAAGAATAAATTATTGGCATTGTCTCAAGCTACTTATATCGATAAGATGCTATTGCGTTATAGAATGCAAGATTCCAAGAAGGGTTACCTACCAACCCGACATGGAGTCATCCTCTCCAAGGAACAGTGTCCAAAGACACCACAAGAGGTTGAGGATATGAGACGCATTCCCTATGCCTCTGCAGTAGGCAGCCTTATGTACGCAATGTTGTGCACTAGGCCGGACATTTGTTATGCAGTGGGAATAGTCAGCCGTTTTCAGTCAAATCCGGGTATGGATCATTGGATAGCGGTAAAGAACATTCTCAAGTATCTTCGGAGAACGAGAGATTATATGCTTGTCTATTCGGGTGGAGATCTTAAAATAGACGGATACACTGATTCAGATTTTCAATCAGACAGAGATACTCGAAAATCGACATCTGGATCAGTGTTTACTCTTGGAGGCGGTGCCATAGTCTGGAGAAGCATCAAGCAATCTAGCACAGCCGATTCGACCATGGAGGCCGAATACATAGCTGCTTCCGAAGCTGCTAAAGAGGCTGTATGGCTTAAGAAGTTCCTAACTGAATTGGAAGTTGTTCCAAATATGGATAAACCACTCACTCTATGGTGTGACAATAGTGGGGCAGTGGCTAATTCAAAGGAACCTCGTAGTCACAAAAGATCGAAGCATATAGAAAGGAAGTATCACTTGATTCGAGAGATAGTACAGAGAGGTGACGCTTCAATTCTCAAGATTGCGTCTGCTGACAACCTCGCTGATCCATTCACCAAGACGCTGCCTGCAAAAGTGTTTGAGGGGCATATGTTAAATCTTGGACTTAGAGACATGTCCCACATGCTTTAGGGCAAGTGGGAGATTGTTGGGAATAGTGCCCTCAAAGCATTGTAATTGGATTATGTTTTTTTTAATAAAAGCGACATTTATCATTGAACATATTTTGTTTTGAATATCATAGCAAAATCCTTAGTTTATTGGATGTAACCATAATTTAGTATATATAAGAGTTATATATACAAGAGGATTAAATTATGGATAATAAACTTAAATTAAGTCTGTGATGAAATTAATTAAAGTATGGGATCTTTAATTAAAACATCACTAATGCGGCCCATGAACATTTTGAATGTGACTGTCTTATCCGGACCGTCGATGTGGAGACATCTAGCTGGGGGCATTTATATATAATGAGATTATGTAGGACTTGGACCGATTTAATTAGAAATTTCATAATAAATTCCGTTATACTATGAAATTCAAATTAAATCATAAAGATGATCATATATGGATAGATCTTAATCCTTAAGTAATTATAAACTCCTATTTATTTCTATGTAATTCTTAATTTGCTTGTTTAAAGTTTGCAATTACGCATTCTCAACACTTGCATTTTAGATTTACATTTGAAATGAATGGCTGGGAATATAAATTTACAGATATGGAATCCATTCCTTCTTGCGGGAAGCAGAAAGATAATTCCCTCATTTGTTAATTCTGGAACTGAGTGTTGGGCCCAATCGATTTATAATGGAATTATAAATTGAACCACTCACTAGTGGATTAATGGTAAATGAGGTTTAAAAATAATTGGAGAGGTAAACGGAAAATTTCCTAGCTCCAATTATGAATTATCTATGGAGGATTAATCCGTATGTAATGATTATATCAATGGACGACTCTTTTCATAGAGTAAGATATTCTATAATAAAGAAGAGTGCAATTCCATATTTTTAGTGGAGTAATAATGGAATTAATAAATTGAATAAATTAATTAAAGAGTTTAATTATTTATCCAATTTATTGAAGCTTCTTATTATAGGTCCATGGTCCCCAGTACGCCTTCTTTATCAATGACGAGCTAAAAATGCAATTTAGAAATCAAAGGTGAAGATGGAAATTTGTTTCCATAATTCCAACGGCTTGGAAATAAATTAAATATGAGATTTAATTAAAATTATAATTATGTGATAATTATAATTTGTGAATTATTATGGTAATATCCAAAAGGATATTAATAATATCTTTAATATATTTGGAATATATTAAATATTATAAAATCCAAAAGGATATTAATAATATCTTTAATATATTTGGAATATATTAAATATTATAAAAGGTCTTTTGATTTTACCGTGAAAAACCAATTAAAAGGGAAAAAGAATTTTGGAAATTCTTGAAATAAATCGGTAAAACAAAACGAAAAAGGAAGAAGGAAAATCTTTGATTGATCTTTCTTTTAATAAAGGATCTTCCCTTGTTTTTCATAGCCACTCTCTCCCTATATATGTTTTCATGAGTTGGAGACAAGAGAGGGGAAGAGAGAAAGTGAAAAAAAATAATTGATTTCTGAGATTTGTATTTTGGAGTGCCCACACACTACCGTCAATAGAAGGATCGCACTGGAAGGTTGTGGTTTCTACGCACCCAGAATTTACGAAAGAGGAAAACTACAAAGAGGTTAGTTTTCTATAAAACACTTTCTTTTAGTAAATTTAAATTCTTCATTGATTTATATTCATGTGTTGATTAATAATTTGTGAAATTATATAATCGCTTCCGCTATATTTCGATCGGATCGAGAATTGATAATCTGTATCACCGGAATAGTTTCGGAGGCTCACCGCTTTTCCTACAACGACCATTTGTGAGAAGGTAAATCGAGAATTTGTAATTGACCACGACAAAGGAGGGCATTGTCTCTACTTCGCTGAGATTTTATCCTTGTCCACTTTAACAATTGTACTCCGTCGTAACCAACTCAACTATGTTTCGGGGGCTTTGTGTTTGTATTTACATTTTTAGGGAGGGGTGACATATTTTATTGTAAGTGACGTCTTGATTAGGATCAATCTTAGGAAGAACTTGTGAAATCATAATGGCTAGGTTAAGGAGTATCCTTGGAGGTCACAAATTTATTTTTTTTATAATCCAGATGTCTGAATTTCACACTTACAAATCTTAGAGATAAATCAATTTTTTTTTCTAATTTGTCTATTGGATAAATTTAGAATACAACTTATGCACATTGAGAAATCGACTTTTAAGATATTCACCCAATTTAGAATTCAAACCTTGATCTTTTTATTGTTCTTTTGAGTGTTTTACTATAATACCATGCCCGTACGACTTGGAGGTCATGAATCTTGATTTGTTGAACTTACCCATGACTGAAATTTCAAGGAGTAGTTTAGTGAATTTAATTGAGGGGTTATATAAGTCATGCAGCAAGAATAAAATTTTTGAATCACATTGCAAACATAAACTTTTTTTTGTGCAGGTTTTTTCCTTCTTATTTTTGTAGTATATTAAACACGCATAATCATATGCACATTGCAACTACTAAAACTTATCGTGTTTATGTTTATGTTTGTATATAAAAAAATAAATTTAGATGTTTCATTGATTCGGCTCTCTTTAATTGGACCACAAAGAGGAGTTGCAATCATTAATTCGCAACACAATATTTTTTCATGACCCTAAACTCAAACTCCATATATCACATGGAAATGATTAATTGTCTATCTTTCTTTATCATCAAATAAATATTTTGTTTAGATCAAAGATTGACACTTGTGATCTTGAATTCATAACAAATCAAATTAAAATAATAGATGGTCATATTTTTTTTTGATAATTCTGATTAATTTTAGAGATAGATACTATCAAATAAATTCAAAATATAATTTAAAAACTGCTCTTTAAAATATTCATCTTTAGAGATTCGAATCTTAATTTTTTTATTTATTTTCTTAAATATTTTATCATTGTATTATATATGTGATGATAAATGGTCATCATGGCTGAAAATTGAATACATTAGAAAGTTAAATAAGAGATTTATGAGTTTTGGTAATTGTCCAATGGTCCACAAATAAGCCATATTTGTTATTTGTGATCTCACACAGAAATTGCCAATAAAATTTAAGCTTAGGTGATCCTATAATTATATGTTTAATGGATGATTCAAATGTAGGTAAAACAATAATCCTGAAACAAGATAGTCAGGCGTGTGTGGTGATATGATTGGTGAAGGAAATACAATCATAATTTGTTTCCAAACAAGCGATTGAAACATTTTCCAAAGTAGAAACATTCCGAAGCATTTTCTTCTTGGTCTTTTGTCCGCCGTTGGATCAACTTTCTTCTGCGCATCGCAAATTAGAAACAAGTTTCCAAACCCTAATCCGTAGTCTCTGCCTCCGCCAAGATAAAAGCTTTCCGCCGCTGCCTAGCGATCGCACCGGCGTCACTTCATCCAGAGAGAGAGAGAGAGAGAGAGAGAGAGAGAGAGAGAGACAAGTTAGCCGACGACGAGATGGGCCGCGTTCGAACGAAGACAGTCAAGAAGTCGTCCCGCCAGGTAATTGAGCGGTACTACTCGCGGATGACCCTCGATTTCCACACCAACAAGAAGATCCTGGAAGAGGTCGCCATCATCCCTTCCAAGCGTCTCCGCAACAAGATCGCTGGTTTCTCCACCCACCTTATGCGCCGTATCCAGCGCGGCCCCGTCCGCGGCATCTCCCTCAAGCTGCAAGAGGAGGAGCGCGAGCGCCGCATGGATTTCGTCCCCGACGAGTCCGCCATCAAGGTGGACCAGATCGTGGTTGACAAGGAGACAATCGACATGCTTACCTCGCTCGGCATGGCTGACTTACCCGGCGTGGAGAAGCAAACTGAAGCGCCGGCGGTTCCAGCCTACTCCTCCCGCCCTGGTGGATACCCCGGCCGTAGGAACTAAGATGGTAGCTTCTTTACTGGATTAATTGCATTTTTATGTGTTTGCTTCGATCAGTGCTTTGAATTTGAAAGCTAGTATTTTGGATCTATATCGGTTTTTTGGATTTTTAGGAACATCGGTATCTTTGAGGTACTTTCTAATTCTAAATATTCTTGAGGTCATAATTTGATTATCTTTGTGCCCTTTGTTCTCTATTCTCTATTAAACAGAATCTTTAGCGAACACTATCTCACAAATACCTCATTCACTTGATTTTGGTTTAGTTATGCTACTCCCATAAATTGTTTGGCTGTTAAATGTAATCTCTGATAGAATTTGGAACATTATGGATGAGGATAGTTTTTAGCTTTTTTTCTTCCTAAAACCAAATCATGCCTCTACAAAGATTAGTTTGCAGCGTACAAAACAAAATATAAAGAGAAACCAATACACGGGCCGAAATGTAAATAATAAAGTAGGCAGACAACTCTTCTGCTAGTTATGTGGTTCTATAGCCTCGAGCAAATTATTTAGCGGATTACTCCTTGAATTCTATTAATTTTTTGCTCTTTAGAAGCCTTCCATCTCAAATCTCTCGCAATAATTTTCTTTATAAGAGAAAGTACTTAGAACATAAAAGAATGGAGCGAAGATTAGAGAAACTAACATACCATCAATATTTTGAATAATATTCATTTGTAACCTCCAAGTCCTTGTATATACCCTTGAACTAAGTTTTCGCTCAACTTTAAAATATCTATTCTGGTTTAGTCAACTACTTTGTGCTTCTGGTTGATTGATCTTAGTCAGATGTCTGTGCCATCAGTTTGATCTTCATTGAAGCTTTTAGATTGTCATGACAAATTAATCATTCTAGTGTGACAATAATCTACTTTCTCGAGTTACTAGGATTTTCTAGTTGATTGAGTCTATTTGCGAATAGTAATCTTCTATTCCTTTTTCATTTATCTTCAATCAACTAATCAATTGAAAAACAAATTCAACCAGTTAAAACATTGACTAAGGTCATTGGCGTAGTCCTAATTTAATTAAATTTACAATTAGCTTACAATGATATATGCTCTAACACTCATATTTACACAAATGATATCTGTCAAAAGTTTGAAGAATATCCAAATATATTTTATTTTCATTATTGCATATCCTGCAATAATAAGTATTGTCTGATCTAACTTAATTTTTAATTTAATTATCAAAACTCATTGATCTCAAACCATGTTATATTCATTAAGTTATAAATATATCTTGTTTTATTACAATGGGTGGTGATTGAGGATGTCCAGTGTGTGCTTCATGGTGCCACCTCTATATGGTGGGTGCACATTCTTTAGGCCTACAATGTTGTCAATTCACGACTTAAGCTTGCTACTAGTGCGATTATTGTCGTTTAAAGATTAACATTATGGCGTGGGTATTAGTTTGATCATGGTGGGTTTCCCTCGTCCAGGCCTACCATGTTGTTAATCCATGGTCTAGCTTGTTGCTAATGTGATTGCTACTTGGTGCACCACTTCAATGTGTCACTTCGGGCTTAATTGAGTTAATGTGTGGAGCCTTACATGCAACCAACTTCCTTTATATGGGATACGTAGGAGCAGCCCAATAGACATTTGATAATATTGCTCCATTTGATAGTGTCCTTGTCTGAGGGGCTGACCTAATCATGTGGCGGATCTTCCCTACCGCGTTGTAACTTGTAAGTTGGATTCATAAAATGGATGCTCAATGCGTGATCCATCATGGTGGGTACCCACCTTTGGACCAATCATGTTGTTATTGCCTATTTCAGGGCATGTGTCACAGGGAAAGGCACCTCTCTGACCGGCCTCATTGTTTAGTGGAAATGAGGTGTGAGGCTCGGATGCAACAAACCTCCTCCAGCATTTTATTAACTCAGAAATTTCACTTTTCCTGATACTTAAATTAATCATGCACGAGCTACTGAAATACATTTAAAATATTAAAAAATAGATCACACTTTGTATGATTTTAAAATTATTATTTATCTCTTTCAAAAAAAGTTGTGTTTTTTAAAACTCATTGCCGACTAAATAGAATATGAAATTAAAATCGGAGGGTATCATTATATTAAGAGAGTTTCAAATTATATTGATCTTTGTTTTGATTAAATTTGATAAGTTTAAATTCATCAATAAATTCTAGTTAAAATTCATCAATGGTTGTAGAGAATTCAAAATTTAAAATTTTAAACAAGGTTAAACTTACAAGAGACTTAGAAATATATAAGTATTATTATTGAGTAAATATGGTAAGTCTAAAGTTATCACTGACTTTGTAACAAAATTATATAAGATTAAAGGTAGATTATTTTTTTTTTAAAAAAATTCACGACAAGTTAAATTGAGTGTGCAACTAAGATTAGAGGATATAATTACACTCAAGAGACTTATAAAAATATATTAATCTTGATGTGCATAAGTTAAGTGATTTTTAGTTAATACTCATTGATAATATGCCTTCCAACTTTAGTTTCACATCCTAAGCTTTTGTGTGTTTTTGAAATTTATAATTTTAAGTAAATTTGACTCAAACTCCTTGTTGAGTTTAAGTTTGTCATATTCACTCAACGACATCATTAAAATTTTTAGGACTGTCAAGACTATATTGAAAGTTTTAGATTCTAGACATTGTACAAGACTTTTTGTTCTCACTGATGGATTTAAATTTATTAGATTCAATCAAAATTAGGGATTTCTAGAAGTCTCGAGTGTAATTATGTGCTCGAGCCTTAGTTTTACACCTTAAATAGATTGACGTGAGTTTATAAAATTTACATAATTTTGAATAAATTTGACATAAATTTACTATTGAATTTAAGTCTATCATATTCAATTAATGCCAATGCTAATGTATTTTTGAGGCGCCTGATTATGACCATTTTGAAAATTTTATATTTTGGACATTGTACGACTATCAGTAAATTTTAATCAAAATTCATTAATAAATTTAAGTTTATCATAGTCACTTAACAATAATTTTAATGGGTTCTTGAGACTCATTTGACTTTACTCATATTAAAAATTTCAAAGTCTGAATATTATACGACCATCAATGATTTTTGATCGAAATTCATTAATGAATTTTGA
The DNA here is from genome assembly GCF_044706935.1 of Curcuma longa. Taxonomy (NCBI): domain Eukaryota; kingdom Viridiplantae; phylum Streptophyta; class Magnoliopsida; order Zingiberales; family Zingiberaceae; genus Curcuma; species Curcuma longa. The sequence goes on from NC_133881.1 coordinate 8,032,612, forward strand.
TCAAAACACACTATTGCATTCCTATAAGTTGCCTTAGTAAAACTATGTTCTTTAACTTTAGTTTCACATTCTAGTTAGCTTATTGTGAGTTTTTTTTAAAAAAATCAATCTTATGTAATTTTATCATAAAGTCACTATATATATTCTTGGTACTCTTGTGAGTTTGATCATATTTAAGATTCTAAATTTGAATCTTTTATAATTATTTGTGAGTTTTAGTTAAAATTCATTGATATATTTAGGCTTATCAGATTCAATCTAAATCGAAACCAATGTCTTCTTGAAATTTTTAAGTATAACTATGCCCTCTAATCATAGGTTCAGAGCTTATGTAGTTCATTGTGAGTTTTTTTAAAAAATAATTTTTTTAAGAAGATAAATAATTGTTTTGAAATCTTATAAATGTGGCTATTTTTTGAGATTTTAAATGTGCTTTGATGAATTGGGTAGGTCAGACAAGTGCTTGTACACATGAAGAGGTATTTTAGAAAAGATATGCATGATTTAGTAAATTAAAAAATGTGGTGTGTAATTCGAGAATTAGTAAAAGTGAAGTGTCTAGTTAAGTAACATATCGAACTTCCTTTGTATGGGTATCCAAGAGGATCCCATCCATAAGGATCTTCAAGTACCTAGCATGGTTAAATCATGAGAATATTAATTTGATTGAATACATGTGGTAAAAGATGATAACGCTCATCTCAAATGTCCTTCAATATCGATTCCATAGTGATTTGAAGGGAGGTAAATCACGATGATCGAACGACCTCTTTAGATGAGAGAGGTTTTATTCTTTAAGAGATAGTTCTATCGGGGATTCGATTTCTGTTTTTATATGACAATCTACCATTTGAGTTTCAACTCAACTATGTCTGTGGAGAAAAATCTGACTGAATACATGGACATGTAGAGAGTAGTAGGTCTTCCCTTCAACCTTGGGAGGTCTTGCACACAAGTGGTGCGCTTGTCGGTGAGCTAGATTGCCAACTTTTATGAATAACTTATAGCTTCAAATCTTACTTTGTTAGTATGATAGATAGCTCACAAGGTTGATAGTTTGATGCCTTTGAAGCAAGCCAAAATGAGTCCGTTATGAGGTTTGTGAAGAAACTTATGAAGGTAGCTCAATATGTTTTAATGTCTTGAACTTTGAGATGATGATAACTTTCAAATTTGCCCTACAATTGTTTAGATTTTGTTGGGATACAATTAAAGTTCCATATTAGAAATACATAGAAAAAATTATGGGTATATAAGATGGAGATATCTCTATTAGTATGAGGTATTTTGGATAAAGTTCAAAAATAGAATCATAATGGCCCTAAAATACGTGATACGTGAATGATGCAATGAAAGAAGGATCATCTTCTTATGTGTAAAACTTTTTTTCTTTGGTTTGGACAACAACTAGTCACTTTTAGTAGAAAGTATGAATTGCCATAATTTAATTAGATTAGCGGAACGACTTTATACTCTCTTAGAACAGTAAAAGTAAAACAAAAGGGAAACAAATAGAAAAAAAACATTGGGAATCCTATGCGATAAAATTAAAAATCGCAACAGAAATTAGGATCCCTCGAGCGATCCAAGCGAAAGATTCATACAAGTTAAAACTACAAAAAAATTCTATCTAATAGAATTCACCTTTAATGCGTGCCCTTCGCTTATCCCGCTCGTCCAAAGGTTGTCGGATCTCTAGCACGTTCAAGTGTTCGTGCCTCTATGCGTATCCACACTAACACTCACTTTTGAAGAAAATTGGTTGTGCTAGCAACCCTTGTTGTAGAGCTTGGCCAAGAAGAAGGAGAGAAGAAGATGAACATCCAACTATATCTCACTTTAGGGTAGAAAAACTCTTTTTATTCCCAAGCCATGATAACCTCCATGTATGGTAACCTCATCTTCTTTAATAACCTCCATGCATGGTAACCTTATTTTCTTCAATTACCTCCATGCATGGTAACCTCATCTTCTTTAATAACCCCCATGCATCAACTTAGTTTAATTTGAGTCTAACTCAAATTCAACCAACTTGAGTCTAACTCAAATCTAGGTCATCCAATGAGCTTAATTGCTCGTTTAGTCAAACTAAAATGAACACATCTCCAAATAGAGTGTTATTTATAGATGACCCATTAAATTCTTGTAACGTTGACAATGTCTCTAAAACCATTTTAGAAATATAAGCAATGAGTGGCATCTAGCAATGCATCATTGCTACCCAAGTGATAAGAATGTCGAGATCCGACATAACCTCCGTGACTATAATAATGTATGACCATGTCCTTCTATCCTCGATATCTAGATTGATCAATGAGGCATACATCGTGTCATCCTCTTATCAATATTTATATTTCTTGATCTCCAAGTAGACTTACTCAAGCAATGAGTTCAATATCTCATATTGACTTATTTGAGTATGACCATACATTTCGTGGTCCTACTCTATCAAGAGGCCACAAGATATCATTCCTGTTATATGGAAGGGATAGATTCCATCTACATCACTCACATCCCTCTATATAATTTGTTACATACCTAGTGATCGCCTTTATAGTCCACCTTGTTACGGATGACGTTTGATGATACCAAAGTACATAACTCCTTATGTAGGAAATCGTAGTGACTTTAGGTCTAAGGACTATTCATACCAATACTCATATGAGAAAGTTTATGGCACTCATATAACGATCCATGAAACTTTCTCAAGGCGGGTCAATTCAGTATACATTCTCTAATATATACCCATGAGTCAACTCGATATCTTATATCCATGACTTATGAGATCAAGTCATCCAGCTGATCCACATGTTAGTCTCAATGCATTAATATCGTCCCTGAATATTAATGCTTGACTAGGAATGATTAAGAGTAGTGTTCTCTACATTATCTCACTATCGATTCAAATAATCGATATGATGTAGATTAGAACTAGCTACCCATGGATATTATTATATTTAGTTATTTGACACAAATACAAAGTAAGTATAATAATTAAAAATCTTGCCTTTATTAATAATAGAATATAATACAAAAGTTCCTAGTCAATCATCACATAATTGGCTCTAGGACTACTACTAACAAAAAATCCATTTCAGATTTTTGCTCATTGTAATATCCACAATTCTGATAAGAACTGATTTATTAAAATAGAATGTTTAGGAAAAATTCAATTGAAAAAATTTTCATATCATGTGTAGATTTTAGTTTTGAAATATAATTAGAACTATAGTAAAGTATTCATTCATTATTTGACCAAATGGTTATTATTCATTATTGTATTTTCTTATTCATTATTATAATTTAATATAATTTTGAAACGACGACAAAAGAAAAAGCTTCGCAAAATGCTCAATTAAACCATTCATACAATTAAATTAAAAAATTAGTAGTACCCCTCCCTAAAGTCCACTCCTTCCTTTTCTTCTGTGAAAAGGAAGTCTTAAGAAAGTAATTCCTTCCCCTTACTACGAGTGAGAGGGAAAATGTAAAGATTACTATTAAAACAACCCAAGCGAACTTACAATATCTATATGAATTATGTCTCTTATCTTTATGAAGAAATTATTTAATTATTGATCGATAATCAAATGACGCATAGTCAAAATATAATTATGACTTAAAGCTATTAATTAACCAACCCAATGAATCTACTTGTAACGATATTCTAAGATTTCTAGTAGAATTTTGAAGTATAAGTATTACGTACAGATATGATACACATACCTTTTCTTAGCAAATTAGATAACAAAGGAATACTTCTATTCTAATAAACGAAATATGTGGGAATACTAAGACCTATTGTTTGTTACCCTTTTTTTCGACTTTTACTTTTACTCTATAAAAATAAGAATTGACTGACTATCTTGATTGAATGTTTGATTAATCAGAGATCCTCATCAGTCTGGACACAAAGTTTCTTCAATCCTTTCCATAACTCTTAAATGGATTTCCCATCAGTCTATCCAATCTAATTCCTGATGAAGTCAATAGACATAATTTTGGTAATGGTAGTGAAAAATAATTAGAAATTCTTGATACTCTTTCGTACAATCTATTTTTCAATCATAAGAGAAAAATGGATTGTCTTTTAGGAACTTTTGGATACTTTTAACCTTTGATTTTTGTATACCAGAATTAACTCTCACTATAAAAAAAATAGTGAGAGTCAATCATATTACTAAGTAAGACTCACTTCATTCCTATTTGTATCAGTTTAAGCCACATCCAAGGATTAGATTTTGAGAAAAAAAACTATCGATAGGTGTTTATACTTCTCCGGCTTTGGAGATAAAATTTATCAAATTAAATTAGTAGATTTTTTGTTGATCAGGTGACATCTAGATTTGAACTGGGGATAAAGGATTTGCAATCCCTTGCCTTACCACTTGGCCATGTCGCCAAATCCGATCCAAATTTCAAAAAAAAAAAAAATGTGTTCAACCATATTCTTTTACTAAGATTCTATTACTATTTTTTTTGAATTAGGGAAAACTTCTTCAACTTTATCTCAAATTGTTACCTTGCCTTACTGGCATGGCACAATCCAAATATAATAATATATATATATTATATGTGTATATATATAAACCCACACCTCAAAAATAAAAATTATTAGAAATACATGAAAATATAATCAAAGTCTTACGTTAGAAATATATGAAAAAGATCATTTCTGCAAAAAGATGGAATTCATTATCCCAGCGGTTCCACACGATCGGTCCCACGATCATTTGTGAGTAGGTAAATCGAATAGTTTGTCATTTATAGCAGATGATGAAAAAGATTATCAATTTATAAGATGAAAAATATCTTCATTAATATAAAATTTTTTGAGAAAAGTTAAAAATAAAATCAAGACTTCAGTCCAAAGTGGACATTCTATCGATCCTAATGGATTTTTTGTAATTGTTGTACGAGAGCCCACCTATCGGAGACATGTTAAACTTCAAGTTAGTTATAATTCACTAGCCAAAACAAATCTTTTCATTTATAAATAGATAGCCTGTGTTGAGTTTGATCCGGCGAGGATAATTCCTGGTGACGGGGAAGCACGTGGCACGGTGTCGTGGGGGGAGGGGGAGGAGAAATAACCCAGGGGAAACACGAGGTTATGGAGGAGTCAAAAGCAACCGACCTCCCTAAGAGGAAAGTCCAGTCCTCAGTGCTATACTTCAAGACCTCTTCCAACTTCAATCGAAACGACTAAACTTCTCCTCTCATTAAGTTCAGTGCTTTAGACCCAAACAAAGTAATAATCTAGCAAGGCACCGACCTCACCAAGAGGATGGTGTATCCCCTGATACCCAAGAAAAACCCCTCATGGCTCACACCCACCTTCCGACCTCGTCTCCAGACCAGATCTCCCTCTTAAACCCCCATACTAAGTTCGATCCTTTATAAAACTTCTTGACCAACCTCACTAGTAGATCGGCGTTAGACTTACAATACAAATCGAGCTCTCCTGGACCTCGGCGCTCATAACCCAATCCCCAATAAGCATCGCAAGCCCCACACGGATCTCAGATAAACCTCCTTGGGAGGTTACCACGGGCAACAACATTTAGAGTAACGATGAATAAACCCCATCCTCTCGCAACAGGCATAGAAGCACCGACCTCATCACAGGGTCCTGACATC
>NC_133881.1:8038351-8042438 GCF_044706935.1 Curcuma longa
CACGGTGTCAAGAGTAATTCGCAAAAACCAGAAAAGAAATAGAACCATACCCTGGCAAGAGATATGTTTATGCACTAGCACAATAGGTCGTTGGGCTGCTTGGGAAGCACCTCTGTTTCATAGCGCTTGTAGTCCTCCACCGAAGTACAAGCCTTGTCGGCTGGGCCTGAAGGGGTGGTCTGCAGGGAAGGCCCTGAGCTCACTGGAGCACGAGGAGGACGCACAGCCTGCGACTTCTTTGGCTTCACCTGCTTCACCTGGGCCACAGGAGCGGAGGCATCCTCGGAGGAGGTAGCTGGAGACTTGCCCTTATCATGACGACACTTGGTGCAGAGCTCGGGAGGAAGAGACCTCAACGGAGAGATCGCCAAGGGCTCTGACCCAAGGAGAGGGGCCTGGTCCTCCACATGATCGACCTCAGGTATCTCTATGATAACAGCTTCCTGGCCCCCCGAGGTCGCAGGAACCTGCTCTCCTTCCTCCCGGACCCTCTTCCGGGGACGAGTCTCTCTGGCATCCGCAGGGGCAGAAGAACTTGGCGCGGGCACCTCTGAGGTTGGTTCAGCCACCGGGGAGGGATCCAGCTCCACCACTGTGTCTGAGGTCTCCCTTGTAAAAGGACCGAGGGAAGCATAAATGTGGACGGTCCCTTCAGCAGAAATCGGTTGAGGTAGCCCCTCATCAGCAGCAGCGACGGTATCAATCCGGGGCTCAGCGTCAACTGCTGAACTCCCCGGAACAGCAATGACTATATCGCCCTCCTCCGGGGTGGCTGCCGAAGACCCAGCGACATCCTCAGCCACCCACCAACTGTCAATAGTAGTGAGCTCCCATTTCATATTCTTCTTAACTGAAGCGCTCAGCATGATTTTCCCTACCAAGGACAAAAAAGGAAAAATTAGTTAGTATTAAAAATGAACTTTAAAAGACACCAAGAGAACTTACTCAGGGAGGCATCCATAGGGATGTCATTGGGACTCAAACCGGCCTTATACAGGAGGGCTTCGTTGGCTATTAGGATATTCACGTCAAATTTAATATCCAACAAGATAGCAGAGGTTGTGATAAAGATATGGCTCAGCCTATACTGGTCCAAACTTGGTGGGGGAGGTGGTTCCGGACGCCAAAAAGTCGGCCAAGTGTAGGGTCGGGGAGGTTTAAGGAAAAAATACTTGTCCTTCCAACCCTTGTGCGAGGTAGGGTAGTTATCCAGAAAATTGTGGCCGGGTCGGGCAGCTAAATAAATCTCACATTTTCTTCCTTTCTTGAGATAAAAGAAGTAGTGGAAGGTGGTAGGATCCCTAGGGATTTGATAAATGTCGAAGATGATGGAAGCACAGCAAACCAAACGATAGGAATTCGGGACCAATTGAGAAAGGGAGAACTGGAAATAGGCAGCAAGGCTCTGTAAGAAGGAAGGCAAAGGAAAGCGTAGACCTCCCCCTCTACCTAACCCTGAAAGAAAGTCACATACCCCGGGGGAGGTTCGTGAGGCCTCTGAGCTCGGGTCGGAAGAAGGATTTCATGGTCGCGAGGAATACCGTACTGAGTCCTAAGTAGAATCGCGTCGTCCCTACCAAACTTAGAAGGCTTACAGGCTTCGTACCACGGGCGTGGGGCAGACATTGGATTGGAGGCCAAAGAAGGCGAACTAAGGAGACCCCTATAAAACCCTAGGCGAACTCAGAACGATCGCCGGAAAACCTTAAGTAAGGAGGAAAAAGGTGGAAAGTACAGTAGGAAGGAAGGCGAACTACAGAAGCGGCAGAGGGCTGGAGGAGGAGACACCCGTGGGGAAAAAGGAAAACTAGGGTTTGAATAAGGAAGATGACGGCGGACCGGATAAAGGAAACTAGAGCAAGACAGGCACTTACTAAGGGAGCGAAGATCTTCGGCGGGGAAGGAGGAAGGAAAGCTCGAAGAGCGGGGGTGCGAGAGCAGGAGGGAGTTAGGGTTCGTCAAAGCAAATGAGCGGGGACGAAGGAGGCCAAAGGGTTAGTCAAACGGTCAGTCGATCTCAGCCGTTGAGGTCCTCAAACCTGGGATCGACGAACAGGACCAATCGATAAATCAGGCGGAAACCTTGCCAAAACCGTATCGATTAAGACATCGCCGAAGGAACGGCAGCAGCTTAAGTCAAACTCAAGTTCAGTCAGTCAACTTCGTCTCCTTCGACTAAACTAGGTCGGGAGGCTTGTGATCCGGCGAGGATAATTCTTGGTGACGGGGAAGCACGTGGCACGGTGATGTGGGGCGGGGGGGAGGAGAAATAACCCAGGGGAAACACGAGGTTATGAAGGAGGCAAAAGCAACCGACCTCCCTAAGAGGAAAGCCAATTCCTTAGTGCTATACTTCAAGACCTCCTCCAACTTCAATCGAAACGACTAAACTTCTCCTCTCATTAAGTTCAGTGCTTTAGACCCAAGCAAAGTAATAATCTAGCAAGGCACCGACCTCGCCAAGAGGATGGTGTATCCCCTGATACCCAAGAAAAACCCCTCATGGCTCACACCCACCTTTCGACCTCGTCTCCAGACCAGATCTCCCTCTTAAACCCCCATACTAAGTTCGATCCTTTATAAAACTTCTTGACCAACCTCACTAGTAGATCGACGTTAGACTTACAATACAAACTGAGCTCTCGTGGACCTCGGCGCTCATAACCCAATCCCCCATAAGCATCACAAGCCCCACACGGATCTCAGATAAACCTCCTTGGGAGGTTACCACGGGCAACAACATTTAGAGCAACGATGAATAAACTCCATCCTCTCGCAACAGGCATAGAAGCACCGACCTCATCACAGGGTCCTGACATCCCATGCCTATCTCATGAGCTGGTTTTAACATCACGTGCCGACCTCATGACGAGATCTTGGCATCCTGTGCCTACCTCATGACGAGGTCCTGGCACCACATGCCTACCTCGTGACAAGGTTCTGGCATCTCATGCCTACCTTATGTCATGGACCTGGCAGCATCAACCGACCTCATGACGGGGTCCTGGCACCACATGCCTACCTCATGATCCGGTTCCGGCATCATTTCCATCAGCCACAACTCCTACCAGGAGCTCGGGGCCTTCCCAGCTTGGCTCCTCAGCCTGGTTAATATTATCCTATACCCGTGCATCTCAATCGCACATACAAATCAGTCATTTCCGACCTAAGGTTACGGAGCAGATATCAATGGATCATCACACTGACTTTTTCAACCACTTAACATCTTAGCCGAAGGAGTTGGAGCATGAACCAAGTCTTCTTACTTGGTTCCGCAGTATCCTAACCATCCAAAGAAGATAATCCACATTGATAAACCGTCCGATCTACGGAATTAGTCGCCAAAGCAGTCCGATATGCCCGCCCTCATCACCAAGTGTAAACGTCGAGATCCGAGGATATCGCTCCCCCCATGCCTATATAAGCCTCGCAGGTACGACAAGCAATCATCTTAAATTCTCTCTACACCCTTCATTTTTTGTTTCCTGACTTGAGCGTCGGAGTGGCCACGCCGGGATTCTCCGGCGCCCCACTAATCCGTGCGTTCAGTGGTTGTCTCTTCAGGCCTTTCTCGTCGACGTAGAACTACATGTTGACGTGGCATCCCATTGTTTGGTGGTGTGGCTATCGTCGGCAAAGAGCCGGAACAGAGTTGATATCATATAAAGATATTGACATAATATAGTATCATACACTAGCCTCTTTGTTGCCTCGCTAGCTTCTGACCTTCGAGAAAAGTGGTTCATTATGACGAACATTAGCACGTCGGTGTTACCTAAGAGGATTCAACTGCATGTATAGTGGAAGAGCACCCATTCCTAACACATGTTAATAAGGTACTTTTGTTGTACCTTATTACCGTGTGTCAATGACTTGCCTTCTGCCGATGATCCCAACACTTTTATCATAGCAAGATTTGATGGTCAAAGGCATGCACTTGGAGAAGGACAAAATTGGATTGAAACCTCATAAAAAATTAATTATTCGACTGAAACATGAAGAGGATGGTTGCAACCTTGAGTTTTTGTGACTGTGGGATTAGGTTCATACAAAGCCTTAATGTGACGAAATTTGGTAGGGTTGTGTT
>NC_133881.1:8042538-8076956 GCF_044706935.1 Curcuma longa
CTGTATTTATCAATAACTTCTCTAATTTTTGTCTTGAAATCAGGTATCGTCATTATTAAATATCATCACTAGTATTATCAATCCTTGTTATTTAAACAAGTTATGTCATCACCATTATAATCTCAATATGGTCAAAGGTTTAAACAGTATCAACAGTTATATAATTAATTAAAAGTGGACAATATGAGCCAATATCATCAGAGTAGAAAAAAATCTCATAATAAAAAATCTCATGCTCTAGGCTATCAGCCTCTTCAGAATATATCGTCGCATACGTTATCTAACGTACGGGCTCTCTCTCTAGCCCTCACCGGTAGAAGACAGGATAAACACTGACCGCGACCTCTACTCTACCACAACGATATGTGGGTTGGTAAGTGCTCTGGACCGAGGGATACTCCATGTCACCATTACTTAGGTGCACGGTCCAATACTTTGATATATAACTCTGGTATAAAACTAGGCTCATAATTAACACCTTTTAATATTTATCATTTTCTTTTATCTCTATCATTTCACATTATAGCTTTTTCATCAATTATCATAATGGTTACATTCTCAATATGTATCTTCTTCATTTGGTCTAAACGACCAACTCAAATCAAATTACATATTATTCATTCATTTAGGTATCATAATCAGGTTTGCAGGTAAAGGTAAGTATCAACAGGTAAAAGCTAAGTATCAACAGAATGAAATATTAACAGCAAGAAATATAATAGATCAAGCAATGTAATGACAGGTATCAACAGACAGAGTAAGTCAGAGTATCTATTTAAATTTTGCAAAATACTCTTTCCCATTTTAATTATCCCAGATAAATCCCATGTGTGAACAGGAAATAAATCAATTATTTACCCTTTAATAATTTAATTATTTTAACCCCGTTTCAATAGTTTAAAGATCATTTTAAATCCCTCTTTTTTAAAATAATTATAATATATATAAATATATAACCATTTAATTATTTGCTTATTCATGCACAGGGAAGATTAAGAGTGATAGAAGGTACCCACTTTTATCTACCAAACTTTGAGTGTTAGCAGATCAGCATGCTCCACTCAAATTAGTATCTATATAATATTAAAATAACTCAAAAATCAGAATATTATCCAATCAACGTAATAACTCAAAACTAGGGGTGTAATCGAACCGAGCCAAGCCAAATAGTAAGAGGCTCGAGCTCGGCTCGTTTGATTTTTCTCTAGGCTCGAACTCGGCTCGAGTTCGATTCGAGCTTTAATGCTTAAGCTCGAGCTCGGCTCGTAACAAAATTAAATAGTTCGTGAACGGCTCGGGCTCGATTTGAAAATAGCTCGTTTAAAAATTAAACGAACTTAGTTCGAGCTCGGCTCGTTAACATATTATTTTGAGATCGATAAACAAGCTCGAGTTTTTGCAGATCGATAATTGAGCTCGAGTTCGAGCTCGTTAAGCATGTAATCGAGCTCGAGTTCGAGCTCGTGAAAACCCCTATAATACATGAAAATCAACTACATACAAAACATGAAAATCACTTGTAAAAATAAATACATAACATATAAAATCAAAATCAAAGTCATAAGTATCAAGTTAACAAAACATTAAACAACTTAAAATGTCAGCATATGCCACATAAATCCTTTACACTTAATAGTTCTTAACCATATATAACATGAAAATTACAAGCAAAGAAACATAAAACCATCATAAATCATTCTACACAACAAACAGTAAAGTTCACAAGTTCAGATCCAAACATAAAGGAATCAAGTTCATGCCAAATCTAGATAATACAGACAATTTAAATTGTACATTCAAGTGAGTTCATCCAATGCCCTACAATTTATTTCTTCAAACTAGCAAACCTGCAAAATACAAGTTATTATTATGCATCTAATAAACTTACAATAAAATCATAAGATAAAATGATGACTTTGTCAATACCTTTTGATAGATGATAATGAAAGCAACATCTAAGTCAATTGAATTTCTTTAATCTCTGATTTTTCCTTTACATACATAGTACCAAAAAATTAGACATTTAAACATGAACAAAATAATATATAAACCATATGATAGCAAGTAAATAATAATTTATAAATCATTTCAACATTATTGATTAGCCATACCAGAGAAGATTCATAAGTATAATCACATAGAACCAACAACTAACCATTTTACTAGATGCCTACAATTTTACTAGGTGCCTACAATTTTACTAGATGTCATCAAATAAGATGCCTACAATTTTACTGATTTTTGCATTTTACAAGGCAAAAAACTAGCTTCACAAGATTGCCTACAATTTTACTAGATAATTTTGACATCAGTAAATATACAACAAAACAGATTGATGAACTGTACTTTCTGGACATGTGGCTAAAGTGACGGTACAACATCAAATCATATATTAGAAGATGGTTATTGCCAATGAAATCAGTTCTAACCAAACTGGCAACTACATATAATAATGGATAATAAGGAGTCATGCTATATATAATGTTACGATGCAATTTAAGTCAAAGCCCAACATGCCTACTTATCCAATTTATCATTCATGTAAATCAATTTGTGACAAGAAAATAGACATAGAAAGTGATGAAAGGGAAACGAAACAATCATGAAATCATACATAAATGATTGAGACTAATTTGATTTTTTAGTCTAATATATCCTTAATTAGACATTTAGACATGAACAAAATAATATATAAAGCATATGATAGCAAGTAAACAACTAATTAAATAGAATGTTTATATACTCACTTTTGATTTTCTCTTGATTCCATAATGAGCACGCAACCAATCTGATGCACAAAGTAATACTTGGACTGTGTCTGTTCCCAAAGAAGCATGATGAGGATCAATTACTCTACCATCGGCACTAAAAGCTGATTCAGAAGCCACTGTAGTTATCAGAATTGATAGTACATCACAAGCCATTTTTGATAAGATCCTAAATTTTAAATTGTTAATTCTCCACCATGACAATGCATCAAAGTCAATTTCATCTTCACAAATAATACACCCTTCATCCAAGTACACATATTATTGGATATTGGGGCCTTAATGGACCAATACGATTTTGTAGAAAAATTAGAATGCCATCAATTGATGAAAGTCGTAATTGACTTCAAAATCGAAATCTACGTTTCGCGTAGATAGATTTAGACTATTAATTTGCTCAAAATCGATTAAGGATGAATGAGAAATTAATTGTTTAAAATCGGCCCAAATAATATTAATTATTCATTAATGTTATATATAAGGAAATGCAAGAGACAATAGTCCCACATCGGAAATTTTTGATGTGTTTTCTTTTCTTATTAATGATGCTGTGTTAATGGAGTTAACACAAAAAGATCAGGTACTCTCTTCTCAGGGGCGAGCAGGTGCTCGCACCTGTGAGCCCGCCACGCGCGCACGTGCGTACGTGCGCACGTGCGCAATGGGCGCTTTGTAGGCGCACTTTGCACTTCGCGTCGTCGTGAGGAGCTTAAATTTATGCTCCAGGTGATATTCTGATGGGGAAGTCTTGAAAAACCGTTCCGGTAAATTCTTGCAGAACAAAAATTTTTCCGAAACGATCTCAAGTTGCCCGATCGTTGGGCTCTTGTGTTTGGTTTACAGGATCCAGGAATAATTTAACTAATTACGGAAACATTAAATTATACCTTTCTTCCGACGTTTCGGAAGGACGAAGTTTGTACCCGAAGACCTCTTGATCTTCTATCGTATTCCTCTCCTCTTCTCGAACGTTGTGTGGGCAACGATCCTTCGAGAATTTTCTCCACCAGAATTCTCCTCCGATGGCTTGCTAAATCTTCCTTCCCTTTGCTTGGAGAAAAGAGAAGAAGAAGAGGGCTGGGTGATGGCTGCCGAGAGAGACTCTCAGCCACCAAGCTTTGGATTGTCGTGTCTTTCAAACCCAAGCCTTGCCCCCTCTTTTATAGCTTTTCCATCCCTTATTTATGGTATAATTAGAGCCATAAACATGGTATAATCGATCCATAAATATGGTATAATTTGAATCAATCAAATCAGAGAATTTGGCATGATTTCGGAAGTTTCCAAATCGAACCCGCGAGCCTTAATCGATCAAGGAATCGATTAACTCACGTAACTTTTTTCTCATTAACACGTGTAATCGATCAGATGATCGATTACACACATGGTAATCGATCAGGTGATCGATTACCAGGCTTGGTAATCGATCACCAGATCGATTACCTGCCTTTGTACGAGAAAACCTGGTAATCGATCAGGTGATCGATTACCAAGGTGTGTAATCGATCACCTGATCGATTACACTCCTTGTATTGGTTCGAAAGACTGGTTTCTTCACGAATTCTTCCAAGGTGGACTTGAGGGTTCCAGAGGCTACAACAGGGACCTAGAGGAGGAATTGGTTTTGGCCTTCTGATGAGCTAAGGCTTCCCGTGTTCGCCCCGAACACACAACCTTAGTTCATCAATAATAACTCATGCCACTAAAGAGTTATTATCGAACTACCGCACCAATCCCATATTACAATATGGGCTCCTTCTTACTATCAGTACATTAGTCTCCCTGTGTTTAAGATATCGTATGTCCGTCAATTAAAATGAGTTACTGACAACTCGTATTTAATCGACATCTAATCCAAGAGTAGTACCACTCAACCTTATTATCATGCGGACAAGGTCCACCTGCAGGGTTTACATGATAATCCTTATGAGCTCCTCAAGGGGACATCATCAACCTAGATTATAGGACACAGATTCCTTCTATAATCAACAACACACCATGTACATAATACTACTTCCCAACTCATCGGGCCTTTTGATCTATCGATCTAGACCTCACCCTTTGATGAATTAAAGAAGTACATATTAAGCACACGTGTTTGTTATTATATCGGGATTAAGAGCATGTACATCTATAGTAACAGAGGTTTAGTTCGATTATATAGTCAGTATAAATCGAACAATCCTCAGATGGTCCTGCTCAATACACACTTAGTGTACTAGTGTAATTCTATAGTCAAGACAGACTAAGACCAAATTACACTACAACCACTCCGATGGTTTGTCCAATCCATCTTGGTTGTGAACACTGTTTATAATCTATAAGGGACTGATAACATGGTCTTCTGTGTGTGACTCCGCACACCATGTTAATCTACAATATAGATTAAATGGACACTGTAAAATATTGACCAAATGTGATTCATCCCATTTGGGCATGAATATTTATTTACATAGCTAGGATTCTAGTATACATCCTTGGAATGAGACTTGATTTGAAGCCAACCTCTTCATTTGGTATAAATAGATCCCTCCAGATGCTGGAAATATCATCAAATTCATCGATTCTACTCTCTCTTGAGCATTCATCTCATCTTGTGCATTCAAGAGTCTAAAAACCCTGCGAGAATGTTCACTGGTCTCGGAATTTGGAGTGCTACTATTCCGAGACGTTCGTCGTTGTATCTTAGGAATGAATTGCTGATTTCCGTTAGCACTGTAGCGGAGCAATATCATTTACGGAGATAGTGTTAAACAATAGCCTCGATCCGTATCAGTTTGCGTACTCCCGGAGCTACAGGAGATAAATCAGCTAAAGGCCTGGGCCTTGACGGCAAGGTCCAACGTTCAAAGCCATAATTGATTGTTTCATCAAATCTCCGAGCTCCACAGCCCAGACGCTTGCTTTAGTCCATAGATCTGGATTCTAAGCAGTTGGCCCAAACTTTTTGCTCTTGGCCTTCGACTATAAAACCCTCTGGTTGCTGCATGTAGATTTCTTCATCTAGATGGTCATTCAAAAAAGCTGTCTTGACATCCATCTGCCATATCTCATAGTCAAGATGAGCAGCAATTGAAAGTAAGGTGCCGATAGATTTAAGCATGGCTACAGGCGAGAAAGTCTCCTCGCGACTCCCTCCTTTTGGGTATAATCCTTTGCCACTAGTCTTGCTCTTGAAAGTCTCCACTTTCCCATCTACACCTCTCTTTCTCTTATAGATCCATTTACACCCAATAGGTCTAACCTCTTGAGATAGATCTACAAGAACCCAGACAGAATTGGAATACATTGACTCCATTTCTTGTTTCATAGCTTCAAGCCACCTTTCTTTATCGGAATCTGCCATTGCATTTTGAAATGACAATGGATCATCTTCCACCCCATCGGTGATAGCAACATTTGCCTCTTCGTCTTGACGATAGCGGAGAGGTGGTCTTACTACCCTCCCACTGCGTCGAGGTGGCATAAGATCTTGGCTTTGTTCAGTGGTATCATTAATGGTTTCTTTAACAACACTTGTTGAGCATGGAATGATCTCATCTGGCTGCAATCTTACTTGGAGGCTTGAAATCGGTCATATAATCATCTTGAAAAATGGCATTTGGAAACAATTACCTTCTTATCTTGAGGATCATAAAACCAACCTTTCGTTCCCTTGGCCAGCACGAACAAGCACACTTTTAAACGTGGATGCAATTTGCCAGTCTTTCCTTCCAACACATGTGCTGGGCACCCCCATATACGAAGAATGTTTTCTCCCTTTCCACAACTCTAAGGGTGTCTTTTGGATTGACTTCGACGGTACTGCATTCAAAATGTAAGTGGCCGTCCCTATTGCATAACCCCTTCTGAATAGCTCATCATGGACCTCACCATATCAAGCAAAGTGCGATTTCTCCTCTCAACAACACCATTTTGTGAAGGGGTACCAGGTGAGTGAGTTGGGCTCTAGCATATAATCTTTGAATTCAGTATCAAGATACTCGCCACCTCTCGGATCAAATGCACTTCAAAGATTTGCCTAGTTGCCCGCTTCAAGAACTCCTTAAAGAAAGTCTCAGGAGAGCTAAACATATCCATACCTTGAGTAATCATCAATGAACCGTGACGAAGTACTCATAACCACCTCTAGCTTGTGTAGTCATAGGACCACATACATCACTATGTACAAGCTCTAGTGGTTCTTTGGCCCTATTTCCCGCATCACAAACAGGGAGAGTACCAATATTTGTAAAGGACCATCCTTTACAAGTCTGTTTAATCTTTCTAAGGTGATGTGCGTAGGATGTATCTATGTATTTATGCTTTATTTGCACATCTTTCTGAGTTTATTGCTTAATTCTTGTGTACATTGCATCCCATATTCATGCATTTAGGCACATATCTTACATTTCCTAGTTCGGAGATCTGCTCGTGCTTTTATATGTTTCAGGGTGGAAAATGGAGCAAAAACGGGTAAAAACGGAGTACCCATTGAAGACAAGGCAAGACAGGGCCGTGCCTCATAGGCACGGCCGTGTCTCTCAGCCTCCTGGCCGTGTTTCACAGGGCACGGGCGTGTGCCCAAACAGAAGATCATCAAGCCAGGCCGTGCCTCACAGGCACGGCCGTGCCAACACTTCCCCTCAGCAGCAGCCAGAGGCCGTGTCTCACAGACACGGCCGTGCTTCAAAACAGAAGCCAGCCAAGTCATGGCCGTGCCTCACAGGCACGGCCGTGTCTCCATCCAGAAGGAAGCCACTGCTGTTGGCCGTGCCTACCAGGCACGGCCGTGTGCCAAAACAGAAGGGTCCAAGCAGCTGGCCGTGTCTCAAACACACGGCCGTGTCCAGCAAATGAGGAGAAGACAGGCTTAGGCCGTGCCTCACAGGCACGGCCGTGCCTTCAAACAGAAGGGAGACAAGTCTGGACCGTGCCCCAGAGGCACGGCCGTGCCCCAGAACAGAGGTTTGACTGCCTTCGGCCGTGCCCCCAAAGCACGGCCGTGCCTCCTCCTGTGCCCGACGCCCACACGGGGCCGTGCCTCCCAGGCACGGCCGTGTGCACGGGGGCGTGCTGCATTCGTGACCTGCACTATAAATAGGTCCTTATTGAGACCTAGGAAAGGGGGGAGACCTTGGAGAGCCACCGGAGCTGTTCTAGAGCCACCGACGCCTGTTTCGGAGCGAGATTCGACGATCCATCCACCGATCCGACTGCTCCAGTCCATCCTCATCCCATCTACGCCGAGATTTCAGTCCAAGGAAGAAGATAAGTCTTGTTTCCTGCATTTTCTTGTTTATCTTTGGAGCGAGATGTATTCTTTCCTTCCTTTGGGTTGTAACCTCCACGCTATGGAGTAGATTCCCTAGATTCTAGGATGTAGGACAAATCAGATGTAATGGATGATTGTATTTGGATTTGATTAATCTACCGTTTTCTATGATATAACTGTTTATTGCTTTGTGGATTTATGCTTGTGCTTGATGATAAATTGTGTGTGTGTGAATCCATGAGGGTAGGAATTGATTATGTATTGAGGAATCATTAGGCCGTACACCGGGGCGCTTCGTAACACGGGGAATGCCTTGAACCGGGCGAGTTCCGAGGGGTTTCTTAATGCGTAGTTAAATTCTTATGAGGGATAGTTAGCGGTCATTCGTTATTGGGGAGAGATCCGTCAAAAGATATCCTGTGACAGGGGATAGGGTTCTTTTAGTACTCCGGGGCGCCTGAGTGACACGGGAATGCCTTGAACCGGGCTTCTAGAACCATTTCAAACCGATAACGAGTGACGTAAGAACACCAATGCATTAATTCGAGGATACCTGACGAGGTTGAATTGGATAAATTGGTTAACATCCCTACAATTGAACAATTATTGAGGAAAGGTAGAGGATCCAAGTCAATCAATCCATACTCTGAGGAGTCCGAAGTCCTAGGATCGTTTCACCACAAGTGTCACAGTCGATCCCTTTCTCCGATTTCTAGGATAAAGTACTTTAGAACACTCCCATCTCCCCCACACAACTCATGCTCAATATTCTCTCCACCTTATTGTGCTAGATCTAGTAAGTAATTCCACGGTCCCTGTGGATTCGATCTTTTTATTACTTGACGACATTCCGTATACTTGCGGAACGCTATCATTACTTGTTGCAATAATTTCTTTCCATAACAAGTGCAAGATGCACTAAGATGCACTTTAAGATCTTGCCTAGAGTTTCGATGTTTGACAATACACCTAAGTCGGTCAGTTTGACCAAGGGTTGATCCAAACAGGACTTGATGTTTGGATGTGTGGAAGTGAGCGAGAAGACCTAGTCGGTTAGACTAGGCAGTGGAAGTCCTGATCTGGACGATCGGGCAAGGGAAGTCCTGGTGAGTGAAGCTGGGCAAGGGAAAGTCCTAGTTGTAGGCTAGGCAAAGGGAAGTCCTGATTTGGAGGATCAGGCGGAAGTCTTGGCAGAGTCAAGTGCACCAGGTGAAGTCTGGGCTGGTCTAGGTGACCGAGTCGCAGCAGAAGTCTGGGCTGGTCTAGGTGACCGAGTCGCAATAGAAGTCTGGGCTGGTCTAGGTGACCGAGTCGCAGCAGAAGTCTGGGTTGGTTAGAGAGAACCGAACCGCAGCAAAAATCCTGGGGGGCGAGGACAGAGCCGAGCACAAGTCCAACAAGTCTGGAGGACTTGGTTGGCATGAATTCTCCAGAATGGAGTGGGTTAGACTAACCCAAGATTTCGGTAGAAATCTGAAGTTAGACCCACTAGGTAAGACTTTAGGTTGTTTTGTTTGCTTGTTTGTATGCTTGTCTTGCAGGAACCAGGAGCTGGAAGCAAGAGGGAAAAGCAGAGGTGAAGCAAGCAAAGTCAACTCAAAGTCAAGCTCAAAGTCAACTCTGGTCAAACCTGAGTTGAGTCGACTCAACTGGAGACTTGAGTCGACTCGGCAGTGGAGTCGACTCAGATAAGGTTTTGAGTCGACTCAGGCTGACGCAGAGTCAAGACTTATCGCAGTTGACGCCACATCAACTGGAGTCGACTCAGAAGTCAACTGGAGTCGACTCAGACAGGATAACGGGCGGAAGCGATAAAAGTTGATCTGCCACGTCAGCTGGAGTCGACCCAGATGGGCATCTGAGTCGACTCAGGACCAGTATATAAGGAGGCTTCGACCAGCAGCTGAGACAACAATTCACACGCCTTCCTTCTGACAAGACCCGCTACTGAACGCAACCGAGGCCAACTTCTTGCAACCGGGGAAGATCCAGAAGGGGTGCGCGGCGCTCAGGACTTCCAGATCGGCTACCAAGAGTTTGCTTTTGTTTTTTATTTTACTTTCCTGTCATTTCATTTATATTATTGTTTGGACTGTAAGACGGGTTGCTCCGCCTCCGAACGACGTTCGGAAAGGAGACCATTAGTGGACGGGCGCCTCCCGAATTAGGCCTTGGACGTACTAACCCTGGGGGGTTAGGAACCAAGTAAATCCCGCGTGTCCCCCTGCTTTGTTTTCTAATATTTCCGCTGCTAGTTTTTGTTATAGTTAACGAACGAATTCGAAAAAGCTACACGCGCTATTCACCCCCCTCTAGCGCGTACATCGATCCTACAATTGGTATCAGAGCCGGTGCGCTCTTGATTGGACTAACCGCCAAGGGAGCAAGACGGCAAAGATAGAGGGGGAGAAAGGTATGTGTTTAAAAGTTCATTTTAAAAATTATATAATATGTTTTAAGTGCAGGGAGAGAGGGCACTTTAAAAATAAGTGTCCTACTCGAAAGATTCGGACGGCACCACCGGCGGCAAAGGAGCAACCGATGCCAGGAGCCCGGAGAAACAAGGACCACATCAAATGCTTCAAGTGCCAGAAAAACGGCCACTACAAGAACCGGTGCCCGGAGAGGAAGACGACGAAAAAGTCAGAATTAGGGGAAGCGATTCCGGTAAGTAGTTTAATTTACGAAAATACCCCTAGGTTGCATGCCCATGTTAGATCTACTTTTTCTACAAATTTAGATAATTTTTCTGTAAATTTAGAAAATTTAGAAAAAGTTAATTTGAATAAATCAAATTTAGATAAAAATGAAAATTTAGATAATTTAAAAAATTTAAATTTAAACAAGATAAATTCAAATTTGAAAAAGTCAAATATTAGATAATAATTTAAATAATTCAAAGATCTACAAATATTAGATAATAATTTAAATAATTCAAATTTAAAATTTTTCTAATTTCAAAAAATTCAAACTTAGATCCTAAAAATAAGGAGAATTTATCCAATATGGATAAATTAATTAAAAATTCTGAATTAAATAATAATTTAACTAATTCAAATCTAACTAATTCAAAATTAAAAATTCAAGATAATTCTGATAATAAGAAAAATTCAAACTCCAACAAGATAAATCCTAAAATTGATAATTTCATAAATAAAAATTCAAAATTAAATAATAAAATTAATTATAATTCAGTACCATTTAATTATGACACATTAAATAACTCCACTGCAAGTCAAGAAAAGTTAAATTCAATAATAATTAACTTATGTAAGAAAATAGCTAAGTCCGAAGACTTGGCTAAATCACTCCAAAAGAAGGTAGGACTTCTCAAGGAGAAAGTAAACAAATAAAAATTAAATTAAAATTAAATTAAATTATATTGAATTAAAATTAAATTAAATTAAATTAAAATTAAATAAAAAAAATTAAATTAAAATTAAAATTAAAATTAAATTAAAATTAAAATTAAATTAAAATTAAAATTAAATTAAATTAAATTAAATTAAATTAAAATTAAAATTAAATTAAATTAAATTAAAAATTAAAATTAAATTAAAATTAAAATTAAATTAAAATTAAATTAAAATTAAATTGAATTAAATTAAAACTTAAAAGCTATGAACCTAATTAAAATAAATTACCTTTAATTATAAATTAAAATATTACCAAATAAAACAATAAAAATAAAACTCAAAGTGTGTCAAAGTGGGTTGACACATTCGTGGGTCCACACGAAATGTATCAAATCGAGAATTTGATACATTCTTAGAAAATAAAAATTATTGTATGAATTGTTTGACTCATGCATACTTGTCATGACATGCATTTGCTTTATTTTAAATGCATATAACATGTCATGTCATCATGTTTACTTAACGCTTACTCTAGAACGGTTAGTTAAGGACACATGAATGATTGATACTTGCCAACATAGTACCAGGGTGGGGCGAGATGATAGTACGTTAGGGAAGCTTGGTCTGGGTAGTCAAGTGGGGTAAGGAGTACCTTGCTTTGTCTGCTTAGTCAAGTGGAATTGACCGAAGCTACCTCGCCACATCCTAGACTAGTTAGACTAAGGTTTCTCAAGAAATCGGTTAAGGTCATAATTTCTTGAATCAGTTTTATTTTAGAAAGTGGTCGTTGTTCCGATACCCAAGAAGGCCCCTGTGTCTCGCCACTACCTGGAAACTGATTTTTGAAATGTGGACTTAATTGATTGACGGTTAAACCTGAATCTAACTCAAGGTCAAACATTTCATTAGAACTTAACTTAAAATTAATAAAGATAAAATTGACGACTCATCTCACATAACCCATAGGGTGCGTTTGGTTGGGGGTAATTAGTGATTACCTTGGTTATCCATTCAAAGTTATCATTTAAAACCTTGTTTGGTTTAGGTAATCGGTGATCCCCAAGTAATGTTTCATTCCCGACACGTCAGCATACGTTAGCAAAAAAGGGCATTCAACCCGGAATCAGAAAACCAAGAAAAATTGAGGTTTTTCTTGATTCCGGGATAAAATTACCCTTTACCTACGGCGAAACCCTCCGCGAGCAAACCCGACTCTCGTCCCCGATCGTGCGAGCGAAACCCAACGCTTCTCCCCCGATCGCGCGCCCTAGGCCGTGCGTCTCCGACTTTGCTCCCCGTGGCAGCTTAGGTCGCCGATCGCCGGCGGCATCCCAGGGTTTCGGCACTAGCACAGGCGCGGCGGTGCGTCTGGTGGGCATGATCGCAGAACCCTGTGGTGGCACAATGGAGAAGGCAATGGTGGTGCTGGGCAGCATGGCTGCGATCCCGGAGGGAAGAGAGGCGATAGTGGAGGCCGGCGGCATCCCAGCGTTGGTAGAGGCGATCGAGGCCGGACCAGCAAGGGGAAGAGAATTCGCTGTGCACGCCCTTGTACTGCTCTACGCTGACAGCACCCAGAACCGCGGTCTCTTAGTCAGGGAAGGTGTTATTCCGCCGCTGGTAGCCCTTTCGCAGTGCGGTTCCTCCCAGGTCAAGCTTAAGGTACGCATGCGCCACCGCAACCTTCCTCTGCCTCCAACTCCTCTAAAGCTAAAACATGTTTGATGTTTTATCTCGCAGGCAGAGACGCTTCTCCGATACTTGCACAAGCAGCGGCAGGACATGGCGAGGTAATTTGATAAGGTACATTGTTCTACACTGTTTTGGTGTATGACAATACTTCCCGTTCAATCACTGACTTTGAGTTTCTTAGTGCCATATTGATGTGTACAAAAGTTTCTGATGTTGTTCTCGAAATTCATTTGGATTGTAATATTGTTGTTTTGTTGGTGTTACCATCCAGACTCTGCTGTTGGATTGTTGATTGCATTTACATCGAATTGATGATTTGCTCCTACACTTTACAATTAAGTGCAATGGTATCACAATGACCTAGTTTGTCATGCCTTAGATGGAAGAAATGCAGAAATTATGGATTTGCTCAAAACTTTATCTGTTGAGAGATGTATGCTCTAGTGTTCCTTCTAGTAGAAAATTGTAGGCAAACAGCTAAACAGAAAATGATTGGCAAAAAATGATTTCAATTTATGGAAACTAATGTTTTGTTGTTACATGCTAAAAGTTGATGAAGTTCAATATCACCTTGATTTTTAAAAAAAATATTTGTGCAAGGTGTGTGCATATATGCCATGTAGTTTTTCGTATGCTATACTCACAATTCAAGAATTTACAACTTTTAAACAGTATTTTAGTATTGTGTTCCAGTGCCAAGGACAATTCACTAGTATATGGTGCTTCTATGTTAGCTTGTTTAATTGTACAGAATTTAGGGGTTATCGGTTCATGTTTATTCTTCCTCAATAACACTTGCTGATACAAGTCATTAATCATGGTGGTATTGCTATGAAGCAACTTTGTTTTTCCTTTGTTGCTGGGACTTATATTGACAAGAAATGGCCATTCACTAGAACTGTGTCAATTAGAGGCCGCATTTTGGCCGGCACATGCCATAGTGCCAAAATGAACAGAACCATTATTGTCAGGAGAAACTATCTTCACTATGTGAAGAAATATCAAAGGTGCATGACTGCTTTACCAATGATTCCATCTGATAGAATGTGAATTTGACTTGCAATTTTCATTTACAAGGTATGAGAAGAGGCATTCCAACATCCCAGCACATATTTCTCCTTGTTTCCGAGTCAAGGAGGGTGCCCATGTTCCTGCTGGATCTAGTGGTGGGGGCAAGAAGGCTTTTGTAGTTGCTTGAGACGGCTATTTTTGGAAGTGAAGATGCTGCAGTTGAAAAGATTTATGTTATAGAGCTACTAGATTGTTTCAGAACTTTGTGCAAGAATTTTAGTTGTCATTTTGATATGTATTCTTCAATTGATTGAATTGGTCTGGCAGTTTGATTCTGCAATAAACTGCCTAGATTATTTATGTTTAACAAGCAACTAGTTGAACCAGCATTAATTGTAGCTCCTTAAAAACAATATTATTGCTTACATATTACGTCATAAGTTGGTTTAACAATCGTTGATAATAAAAATTAAAAAGTAAAATATGAATATATTCTTATATAAGTATCAAAATAAATACAATGATCTTACAAACGCTATTATCATAAAACCAATTTATAAATATCTCTAATTTTTTATTTTATTGTTAAAGTAAAATATTATATATTTATTTTATAATAATTAACAATATAGCACCGCCCATCTCTAAGTTAGCTGCCTCTCCAAGTTAATTTTAAAAATAATTAAATATTAAATTAATTTAATTATAAAAAATGATTATAATTGAACTAGGGGTAATATAGTAAATGTTAAAGTAAGTAATGTATTAAAACCTTCAAACAAACAAGGTTTTATTTCATTACTTAGGATTAAACCAAACAACATTAGGTTATGTTTTATTCCCTATAACCTTGGTTATGTGATTACTTGGTAATCACATAACCAAGGTAATCACGGATGTCCTCCAACCAAACGCACCCATAAGGTTATCCGTGTATGCCATGTATTGCAACACTTAGTACGGGTGAGATGATAAAGACAGTTAAAGTACAATGCTTTGAAAAATATTTTCAAAAATTATTATAAATATTTTTATAAAAACTATTTTTGAAAATTTGATATTTCTTTGAATTTCATGCTTGCTGGGTGTATCTATATTATAAGTTTCAAAACTCTATATATTTGAAAATTGGTTGACCAACACATTAGACACAAACCTTTAGGTCAACACTAAGTCAAAACCCTAAGACACATAGACAGAAAATCCTTGTGGTCAACAAGGACGTCCTAAGAGAGTGTCTAGTTCAAGGGGAGGTCATTCTTGAAAGATCCTGTTATCAAGACCTCTTAAAACAAAAAATTATATTAAAAATTATTTTGAAAAATCTTAAGGTATTTGCTCTGGCTGATTTAGATTAACCTCTAAGACACTTAGGGAGTTTGTCTTGTGGCTAACAAGGAGCCCTATGAAAGTGTCAGATTTAGGGGGAGATCCAAATCGAAAGAGTAAAATTAATTTAAAAATTATTTTCCCTAAAATTATTTTCAAAATTATTATACATTATCTTTTTATTTTGGGTCAAACCCTAAGACACACAGGGAAGCTGCTTTGTGGTTAACAAAGAATCCTGAGGACGTGTCTGATTCAGGGGGAGACTCTGAATTAAAAAGATAATAACTAGTCTTTCAAAAATCTACCTATTTTTAAAACACTCTTTCAAAAATTATTTTGAAAAATAATATTTCAAAAATTATTATTATACATTATTCTTTTGACTTAGGATCAAACCCTAAGACACACAGGGGAGTTTGCTTTGTGGTTAACAAAGGGCCCTGAAAACGTGTCTAGTTAAGGGGGAGATTCTAATGTAAAAAGGATAATAAATAGTTTTTCAAAAAAAAACTATCTATTTAAAAAAATATATATACTTAGTTTCAATGAAAATCATTTTAAAAATTATTTCAAAAATTATTATTCATTATTCTTTTAATTTGAGTCAAACCCTTAGACACACAGGGAGATTGCTTTGTGATCAACAAAGAGCCCTGAGGATGGGTCAGATTAAGGGAGAGATTCTGATATAAAAGAATAATGACTAGTTTTTCAAAACTTATCTATTTTTAAAACCACTTATTTTGAAAAAAAATTTTGAAAAACTATTTTAAAAATCTACTACAAAAATTATGTTTGCAAAAGTACTTCAAAATCTACTTTGAAAATCAAAATTATAAATTTTACAAAAACTGAGTTTTAAAAAATTAATTTAAAAGACTTATAAATCATTTAGAAAATTTTCTAATCTACTATGGTCTTTCAAGAATTATCAAGACTTAGACGTGACCACAGGGATACCTTTATTCCTACAAGCAAAGCTATACCTTTCTCCTGCACTTCCGTATTAGACTGTTCATGCAATTCAAATTTGGAAAATAATTCGTCTAGTTTAATTTTATTTAGATCCCTAGAAACTTTGTAGGCATCTACCATCGATGCCCACAAGGTGTTCCGGAGAAAGACTTTGAGGGTGTACCTTATTACATCTCGGTTGTCGACGCTTTGTCTTATCGCGTGTAGGCCGTTGAGAATGTCCTTGATTCTCGCGTGTAGCCCACTCGCCGTTTCTCCTTCTAACATTTTAATGTTATACAGTTTATTAATTAATAAGTCTCTTTTGCTTACCTTGGTGTCGGAGGTCCCTTCGTGAAGTTCAATTAGTTTCGTCCAAAGATCCTTGGCGTTGCTGAAGGGTCCGACTCGGTTTAGTTCTTCCTTGGTTAAGCCGCACTGTAGTGTATGGGTTGCTTTTGCATCCGCCTCAATCTTCTTCCTCGTGGCAGCATCCCATAGCTCGCAAGATTGTGGTTGATTATCACTACCAGTTGGGATTGTGAATCCCGTCTGGATGATAATCCACATTTCCACCTGAGTCTTCAGGTGGCATTCCATTCTGGTTTTCCAGTATGGAAAGTCATCACCTGAGAAGAGAGGTGGTCTTGCGGTGCTGAAGCCTTCTTGGTGGGCCATTGATCTAGTACACAAGAAAGAAAAGAAAAAAATGTTCCAAGACTTGGTCTTGGATTAGTAGTGTGGGAGAAGCGAGGAAAAAAATGAAAAAAAAATCAAAAAACAGTCTTGAATCAGTGGTTGCACTGTTTTCAAGAACCCCCGCTCTGATACCAATTGTAGGATCGTTAGATCACGCTAGAGGGGGGTGAATAGCGTGTTGCACGCTTTTCAATTTTCGGAAAACTTGAGCGAGTACGGAAGCGAATGTAGAGAACGATGCGGAAACGTAAAAAGACAAAGTAAGTATATGACACTTTTGTTTTTACTTGGTTCACAGCGCAACGCTGCTACTCCAAGGCCCACGGTCCTGGACCGTTTACTCTGGACAATCCACTAAGTCACTTGCCCCTTTTCGGCAGCAAGTGTATCGAAAAAAATAATGCAAAAGCCGATTACAAGTTTTGAAATAATGGAATTACAGAGTTTACTTTGTTACCGAACTTTTTGCTTTCTTGGTCGCTCCCAGGAAGTAGATCTCGGCGTCTCGGTGAGAAGTTGAGTAGCTTGGAGCAGGTACAGCACCGACGTCGAAGATGGAAGGCTCGGGAGTCGCGAGAACGGAGTTTGGAGGCTTTCAAAGTTGTGTTCTCGGGCTGCTGGTCGCGGCTGCTTATATAACCCTCCTAAGTCGACTCAGATGCAGATCTGGGTCGACTCCAGCTTGCGTGGCAGATAAATCTTTATCGTCTTCGCCCATTATCCTTCTTGAGTCGACTCTGATTGACTTCTGGGTCGACTCCAGTCGCGGTGGCGTCAGCGGCGATAACTTTTGACCCTGAGTCGACTCAAAACCTTACCTGAGTCGACTCCAGGATGACTTGGCGGAAAGTCAACGCGCGGACTTCCGGATTCCAGCTGACTCGGTTGGAGTCGACTCCAGAACCCATCTGAGTCAACTCCAGACCTGAAAATCTAGCTTTTCGTCTGGAGTTCGCGTTCGTCCGACTTTTCCTTCCTGCAAAAGATGTTAGCTAAAATAACATGTAAAGGATTAAGTTGGTTCACTGAACCAACTACGAGTCTTTGTTGGTGCAAGATGCACTAAGATCTTGCCTAGAGTTTCGATGTTTGACAATACACCTAAGTCTGGTCAGTTTGACCAAGGGTTGATCCAAACAGGACTTGATGTTTGGATGTGTGGAAGTGAGCGAGAAGGCCTGGTCGGTTAGACTAGGTAAGGAAAGTCCTGATCTGGACGATTGGGCAAGGAAGTCCTAGTGAGTGAAGCTGGGCAAGGGAAAGTCCTAGTTGTAGGCTAGGCAAAGGGAAGTCCTGATTTGGAGGATCAGGCGGAAGTCTTGGCAGAGTCCTGAGTGCACCAGGTGAAGTCTGGGCTAGTCTAGGTGACTGAGTCGCAGCAGAAGTCTGGGCTGGTCTAGGTGACCGAGTCGCAGCAGAAGTCTGGGCTAGTCTAGGTGACCGAGTCGCAGCAGAAGTCTGGGCTGGTCTAGGTGACCGAGTCGCAGCAGAAGTCTGGGTTGGTTAGAGAGAACCGAACCGCAGCAAAAATCCTGGGGGGCTATGATAGAGCCGAGCACAAGTCCAACAAGTCTGGAGGACTTGGTTGGCATGAATTCTCCAGAATGGAGTGGGTTAGGCTAACCCAAGATTTCGGTAGAAATCTGAAGTTAGACCCACTATGTAAGACTTTAGGTGGTTGTATTTGCTTGCTTGTATGCTTGTCTTGCAGGAACCAGGAGCTGGAAGCAAGAGAAAAAAAGCAGAGGTGAAGCGAGTAAAGTCAACGCAAAGTCAAGCTCAAAGTCAACTCTGGTCAAACCGGAGTTGAGTCGACTCAAATCGGGTTTTGAGTCGACTCGGCACTGGAGTCGACTCAGATCGGGTTTTGAGTCGACTCAGGCTGACGCAGAGTCAAGATCTTATCGCCGCTGATGCCACACAAGCTGGAGTCGACCCAGGAGTTAAGATGAGTCGACTCAGAGAGGAAATCGGCGAACGATATAAAGCTTTATCTGCCACGTCATCTGAAGTCGACCCAGATAGGGATCTGAGTCGACTCAGGAAGGCTATAAAAGGTGCCCGCGAGCAGCAGCTAGGACAACGATTGATACGCCTTGATTCCGACAAGAGCTGCTACCAAACGCGAACAAGACCAGACGCTTGCAACCGGGGAAGATCCAGGAGGAGTGCGCTGCGCTCGGACTTCCAGATCGGCGACAAGTGCTTGGTTTAATCTTTCTTACTTGTTCTTTCTGCACTTATATTGTTTGTATTTCTTGGACTGTAAGACGGGTTGCTCCGCCTCTGAACGTTGTTCGGAAAGGAGATCATTAGTGGACAGGCGCCTCCCGAATTAGGTCTTGGACGTACTAACCCTGGGGGGTTAGGAACCAAGTAAAAATCTCACGTGTCCTTCTGTTTGTTTTCTAATATTCCGCTGCAAGTTTGTGTATAGATAACGAATGATTTTCAAAAAGCCATACGCGCTATTCACCCCCCCTCTAGCGCGTATCCCGATCCTACAGTCTTAACTTCAGATCTCCAGTAAGACCCTGGGTTAGACCGACGCCTAATGTTCCGCTCGGGAACGCGTCCTCATCCACTCCACTCAGGAGAATTTACCTGATTGCCAACAGAGTCCTCCTGACTTGTTGGACTTGTGCTCGGCTCTGTCTTTGCCCCCTAGGATTTTTGTTGCAACTGATCCTCCTGACCAGCCCAGTCTTCCGCTGCAACTTGGTCCTCCTGACCAAGCCCAGTCTTCTGCTGCAACTTGGTCCTCCTGACCAAGCCCAGACTTCTGCTGCAGCGTGGTCCTCCTGACCAGCCCAGACTTCACCTGGTGCACTTTGACTCTGCCAAGACTTCATGCCTAGCATTACTAGGACTTAACCTGTGTCTCCTGTAAGCTCAGTTCAACTTGGTTAGTAAAACCACATACTTAACTTGATCCTAGTTCCATAATCAAAACTCTGGTTCGATCTGCTAGTGCTTCCTACACTAACAATGTGACCATGTCCTTCTATCCTTGATATCATGATTGATCAAACCGAGGCATAGACCGTGTCATCCTCTAATCAATCTATGTCTTGAACTCCAAGTAGACTCACTATAATCAAACGAGCTCAACATCACATGTTGACTCATTTGGGCATGGTCATGCACTTTAGTGGTCTCACTCTATCAAGAACTATGATATCACTCTCATTATATGGGAGGGATAGATCCCATCTACATCACTCACATCCTTCCGCATAATTTGTTACATACCCAGTAATCGCCTTTATAGTCCACCCAGTTATGGGTGACGTTTGACGAAGCCAAAGTAAGTAACTCCTTATGTAGGGAACCATGGTGACTTCAGGTCTAAGGACTAATAGTCATACTAATAGCCACATGAGAAAGTATATGACACTCATATAACGATCCATGATACTTTCTCATGGCGGGTCATTCAGTATACATTCTCCAATGCATACCCATGTGTCAACTTGATATCTCATATCCATGACTTGTGAGATCAAGTCATCGTGTTGACCTACATGCTAGTCTCGTCGCATTAACATTGTCCCTGAATGTTAATACTTGACTAGGAATCATTTAGAGTAGTGTTCTCTATATCATCTCACTATCGATTCAACCAATCGATTGATATAGATACGAACCATCTACTCAAGGACATTACTATACTTAGTTATTTGGCATCAATACAAGTAAGTATAATAACCAGAATAAAATACCTTTTATAAATAGAAATATGATACAATGAGTCCATGCAACAATCATCATATGATTGGCTCTAGGGCTCTCACTAACACTTTGACATCAAACTCTTGATGTATGTCCTAGAATTACATTACTGGTCAATTGGACTGGTCCAAACATAACACTTGAATGCCCAAAACACTTTGATATTGATACATTATTTTTAAAATTTAAATCTCTTGGCACATGATATCAAAATGGTATTTTAACACTGAAAATACGTTGAAACTATTTTTCCCAAATTTTTTGTGAGTCAATAAATCATAGTCTCAAATTTCATATTTTTTCGAATTAAATTGAATTAGCTATGACTTTTCGAAGTTGGCACTGAAAATCAGATTATCAGACATTAGTTGACTAATGCAGATAGCAGTCGATTGATGCCCCTGTTTTTAGAATCATGCTGAATTTTCAATGGATTTTTGATTTCATTTTGCCACTTATTAGGAGGTATTTACTCTACTCTTTGTTCAATGATATGCTCAAACTTATAATCCTAATTTTTGGTGCTTGAACATAGGAGAAGTAAGGATTAATGGGGAGAAAGTAACAACGCTTGTCATAATTGCTCCCTTTTGAAAATTTATTTACTTATTCATATTTACTCTGATAATTACTACTTTTTGCTGTATGTCAAAAAGGGGGAGAATGAAATGGTAAAGTTAGGCTTTCATGATTATTCATTCATGCTTAGCATTTATGTTGCTCATTAGTGCTTGATTAACTCTGATTAGAGCATGATTATTGAAAGTACTTATTGTGATATTATACATGCTGTATTAAAGACCTAACTTAAATGATTTTTACCAAACATCAAAAAGGGGGAGATTGTTGGGGCAATTTTGCCCCAAGCGATTTGGATTTTAATGTTTGGCTGAATCAGTTTAAGTTAGGCAATGTTTGTGATCTAACATGTGTGACTTGAGTTCACAGGAAAGTCCAGGAATGGAGTCTTGGCATTTGGTGAAGTCCCGGAGGCGCGGCCTCTTGGCAAAGGACGAAGTCCCAGAGGCAAGGCCTCTTGGCAAGAGAGGACTTAGCACGACAAAGTCGAGGGAAACGTCTCAAGCAACTGCAAGGAAGTGCATGAGGCTTGTGGAAGGCGTTTGAAGACTTGTGTCAAGGCTAAAGGATGAAGAAGAAGCTGAAAAAAGGAGTTTTCAGCTTGGTCAGTCGACTGGCCCTGCCAGCAGTCGACTGGGGTTGATCCAAAGAACACACAGCCAAGTTCAGAAGTATCAATCGACTGAGGTCTGAAATCTAGTCGACTGGCGTCAAACAAAAAGATCAGTCGAGAGGTACAGTCGACTGGTACCAGTCGACTAGTGTTGGAGCAGTCGACTGATAGACTACCGTTGGGCGACAGCTGGTAAATTAAATGCGTATTAAATAGTCGTTGAATCCCATCAGTCGACTGGCCCTAGGAGCAGTCGACTGGTGCACTGAATTTTATAAAAAGAGCAGTCAACATCGCAGAGAAAAATATCTGATTCTTTCATCTTCCTGACTGCTCTTTAACAGTGTAAAAACTCTTTCTCTTCCTTCTAAACTTCACTACAAATTTTGTAAGAGGAAGAAACTCTATTGTGAAGGTTTCTCCGCCTTCGAAGCGTGCTTCGAGAAGGAGGTTGTTTCATAGTGGAATCGTCGGCTGCGTGTGTGGATCCTTGGATTAGTCACCTCGTTGAGGTGGATACCAAGTAAATCAAACCGGGTTAGCGTTTGATCTTTGTGCTTTATTATTATGATTTTGCTTCCGCTAACAATCTTGCAGAGAAAGATCAAAAAACGCTATTCACCCCCCCCTCTAGCGAACGCCTCGATCCCAACACTTGATGGGTCAGCTAGGCTGAACATCAAGGAAATTCCTGATGGGTCGATCAGATACTGAGTAGAAAAGGTCCAAATAGGTCAGCTATATTGGATGTTTGACAGGTAAGTAAGGTAAGTTTTAGAGAGGTCTTTCATTTTGGAGGTGTGTCCCATTTGGGGTAACCTTAGGTGTTGATTGGTTTGATTATCCACGATATTTAGATGGAACAAGACATTTGAATTCCTAATAGATTAAGAGGACTAGACACTAGGCAAAGAAGTCTTAGTGGATCAAAAAGATCAAACACCAAGTAGAATACCAAATAAGTTGATCTGGTAGAACACTTGATGGGTCAGCTAAGCTGAACATCAAGGAAAGTCCTGATGGGTCGATTGGATACAGAGTAGAAAAAGTCCAAATAGGTCAGCTATATTGGATGTTTGACAAGTAAGTAAGGTAAGTCTTAGAGAGGTCTTTCATTCTGGAGGTGTGTCCCATTTGGGGCAACCTTAGGTGTTGATTCGATTGCAGAAACCAACAGGAGTTTTTAAGTCATGATTAAATAATCTCAACTATCAAGATTGATTCATGCATACTTATAGATGTCTAACTCTATTTTATAGATCTATTATTGTTATTCTTGTTATGCTAACTTTGTTTTATAAAATAGTAAAGTTTGAGCTGAACGAAGGTTTAGTTGATTGAACATGGTGGTTCAGTCGACCGATCTGAGAAGATAAGCATAGATCATATCAGGATTTAACAAAGAAGGAAATAAAAGTTCAATATGGAAAGAGCAGATCAAATGCAATCGAATCAAACAGTGAAGGAAGTTATAGGGGGCAGTCACCTGATCAAGTGGATCAGTCGACTAGACAAGTGGATTTCGCGGAGTGGATCTAATCGAAGCACGCAAGGAAAGTTCAGGGTCTAGTTGCTTAATAAGAGGTTCAGTCGATCGAAAAGATCAGTATGCTGATGGGTTTTCAATCAACCGAATAAAGGCTATAAAAAAGCCTTAGTATCCAAGGCTCATGATAAAATTCTCTCATCCATCCATCTTTCTTTACTGCTCAGTTCGTGCAAGTGCTATTACTACGCCGACAGACTCTCCAACAACCTACGACTACATTCTGCATCTTTTTGTTGTCAGTAATTTTAATGTTGCATTTCATTAGGGGTTAGTAAACTTATTATTATCCTTTACATCTTGTAACAATTTCTCTCCATACTAAAAGTTTTCAGAATGAGGATTTTAGTGAATTGCTTATCCAAAATGATCCATTTTCTACAAAAGGTGGAATACGCCACCTTAGCAGCCTCACACAGTCAGCCCCACGACTATCTGTGAGAAGGTAAATCGAGAAACTGCAGTTAGTCACGACGTAGGAGGGTATTGTCTGGCTTCGCCAGGATTCAAAGCCTTATTTTCTTCTGCAACTCTGCTCCGTCGTAACCAAAATGATCCATGAGATCATTGGTTGTTGATATCACAAAATGGTAGTGTTGTTTTATAATGATTAACATCACTATGATGCTATCATTCAAATCAGGTGTTCTGTTAATATCACAATAGGATGGTGTTGTTATTCAAAAGACCATCACTATGATATTCGATTAATATTACAAAAGAGGTGATGTTAGTTTTCAAAGATCATTACCACTATAATACTATTATGCAAAGAATATAATCACAATGTACTATTGATATCACAAAAATGAAGTTGGTTTTCAAGGATGAACACTATTTTATTGATGTTATTCTAAGAATATAATCACGATGGCGTTGATTTCAAAGATGAGAATCCGTATAGTGGTGGTGTTCAAAGACCAGAATCATAGTGCTTGGTTATTAGAAATCAATATTAAAATGATGATGTTTTGACAAAATTAGCATTAAAGTGGTGATAATTTAATCCAAACAACACTAAAATAATTTATTTATTTATAATTTTTTAATTTTGATTTTTTAAATTTTGTTTCATCTTTTTCTCTTGTAATTACCTATTTAAAAAATAAAAATAAAAATAATTTTTACTTTTTTACTTTTATTTAATTTTATAACTTTTATTAACCTTCTTTTATTTTTAAAAATTTTTAATTTTTATTAAAAAATATGAATAGATTTAGAAGTGGATAATGAATTGAATTTAATGACGTAGATTAAAAAAATTTAGATACTTTTGTATGAAATTTATTAATGAAATCATAGTTTTTATTTTTTAATTCAATTTGATTTAAATAAAAAAATTATTATTTTTTTAATTTAAGATTGAAAGATAAAGAGTATAATCGAATACTATTTAAGATTTATATAATTTTAGGTGCCTTCTTTAATCCATTGCAGAATATATATATATATTTTTATTTTCTCCCGTTTCCGAGTCTCCACTCTCCCATCACTAATCACAGGCTCAGATTCCAATCCAACGGTTGTTACAACGTAGGAAAGCCGCCGCAACCTACGAACCCTTGACTGCTGCTATAAATACGAATCATTGATAGATTGCGTTAGGGTTTTCTGGCATACGGCCGGCCGCCCGCAGAGCAGCCAGCGACAGCGAGATGAAGACAATTCTTTCCTCCCAGACGATGGACATCCCTGAAGGGATCACCGTGAAGGTTAACGCGAAGATCGTTGAGGTCGAAGGTCCCCGCGGCAAGCTTACCCGCAACTTCAAACACCTCAACCTTGACTTTGCTCTCCTCGAGGGCGGGAAGAAGCTGAAGGTGGAAGCGTGGTTTGGATCCCGCAAGACCATTGCTGCCATCCGCACCGCCATCAGTCATATACAAAATTTGATCACCGGGGTTACCAAGGGCTATAGGTACAAGATGCGTCTTGTTTACGCCCATTTCCCCATCAATGCATCCATCCCTACTAATAACGACTCCATAGAGATCAGGAACTTCCTTGGGGAGAAAAAGGTCTGATCTTGTTCTAATGCCTTTTGTTTTCTATCTATTTCGTGCTTTCCATATGCCTTTTGTTTTCTATCTATTTCGTGCTTTCCATATTACAATTTACTGCTACGATAGTTGATCGTAGGCGATTTTACACTCTCTGTATGAGAGGCTTTCTAGTAAATTGGACTGGGTCTTAGCTGTGAAAAAGTGCCTCGGGTAAAGGAGATATCGTATTGCTATGTTATGCTATTTCTTGAAGAAATAAGTTCAGGACGCCACATCAATCAGATCAGTACTTGCTGTCGTTTGTCTTCAAAGTTAGCATTTTTGAACGCAAGATTTAACATTCCACTGGCTTATAGGATTATAGTTATATATAAGATCATGCACCAGTGAACTACTACATTCTTCCAATTGCTGCCACTGAAGTACTGAGCAAGCAAGAATAAGATCATCTGTATGAGAAACTTTCTAGTAAATTGGACTGCTTGGGTCTTAGCTGTGCAAAAGTTTTTGTCTCAGGTAAAGGAGATGTTGTATTTCTATGTTATGCTATTTCTTGAAGAACAAGTTCAGGATGCGCCACATCCATCAGATGAGTAGGTGCTGTAGTTTGTCTTCAAAATTAGCATTTTGGAACGCAAGATTTAACATTCCACTAGTTTATAGGATTATAGTTATATATAAGATCATGCACCACTGAGTTACTACATTCTTCCATTAGCTGCCACTAAAGTACTGAGCAAGATAATTTTTATATGTAAGATCATCTCAAGCTTTCTCATCTTGAAATTTTAACATGATTTAGCAAGTTTTAAACTGACTTAGTTTTCTAACTTTGTTGCCTGAAGGGTGAGAAAATAGTTCAGGCGTTGCATATCTGAGGGAATCTTATCAAATCATCAATGCTGATTATAGAATTATGCATAGTGAATTTTGTGAAAGAAAATAGGGTATGCTCCTTATTCCAGTTAACTCTTATTTATAATAAATTTGAGATGTAAAAAATTACAAAAGTATTCCTATTAGACAACTAAATATGAAATAATACCTAAAACATATGTATCCCTATCAACACTCCCTATCAAGATAGTGTATGGATAAATATTTGTCATACCCATCTTGTACACAAAGGAATAAAATAATTTGCTACACACACACACCTCACCCCACATTTTCGCCAATGAAGGCACAATATGTGGAAGTAGATCTTCTACCATTAGAAGATGCTGCCAATCAACATCAGTATTTGTAAAAAGTAATCCTTTCTAGAATTAGATTTGAGATATTGTAGAATTTGAAAAACAACCTTAACATGTATAGCCCTAGAGCGATGCACAGATTGACTTACTATACTTACTGTATGGGCAATGCCAAGCTTGTGTATGAGAAAGAAAAATGAGTCTCTCAAATAATCTTTGGTGCTGTTTAATATCAATTAATTCTCCAACATCTCTTTTAGTCTATGATTGACTTCAATGGGAGTATTTGCAAGTTTGAAGCATAACATTCTTGTTTCATTTAGTTAATTGAGAACATATTTTCTTTGAGGAATAAACATGCCTTTTTTTATTGAGCAACTTTTATCTCAATAAAATACTTAGTTGGTCCAAATCTTTAATCTCAAACTCAGTAACTAAGTACACAAATGTTTTTTCAGTCCAGTTATCTCTTCTTGATTTTCATGTGCCTTCACTATGTCATCAACATGTACAATAAGTATAGTAATTTCACTATCAAGATATTTTATGGACAGTGTGATTTGCATTGTTTTGCTTGTAGCCAAAACTGATAGACAAAGCCCCTTGAGGTGGCTGGTTTAAACCTTCCTTTTAGTTTTTTAACAATAAAAACAAGGTGGGATATGGGATTTCTATATAAACTTCTTCTAACTCACCATGTAGGAAAATATTTTTGACATCAAATTGCTAAATATTCCATCTGTGATTAGCAGCACAAGATAAGTTATACCAAATTCATTTTGGCAACGGCTGCAAAAGTTTCTTAGTAATCAATTTTGTAGGTTTGTTGAAACCCTGCGCCACCAATCGAGCCTTTAGCTTCTTAATAGAATTATTTGCCTTATGCTTCACTGTGAATATTCACTTACATCCTACTGGCTTTTTATCCAAATTTCGTTAACAAGATCTCAAGTTCTATTTTGACTAAGGTTTTCCATTTTTGAGTGTCTGTGTTTCCACATCAGTTTTAATTTGATCTCCATTCAAAATTTTATTATCATTTTCATGTTCCATATTCCCCCTGACCACCATATATAGGCAACTTAAGAATAGGTTGAGTCACCTCTTCCACATCATTATTCTCCCCTGACCATCATATATAGCCAATTGAAAAGTAACATCTGAACTCACATAAACCTTTTAGTTGGTAGATGATAACATTTATAATCTTTTGTAGCTAAATACCCAATAAAATCATATTTCAAGGCTTTAAGATCAAGTTTCCCTCTAGTGTAATTGTGCACAAACCAAATACACCCAAATATTTTTTTGAGGGATAATGTAACAGTTATTGCCTTGAATAAATTCTATTAGACATTTAAAATCTAAGTTCCTTAAAGGCATGTGATTGATGAGGTAGGCAACAATAATTAATGTATCCTCCAAACCTTAGGGACATTCACAGTGACATAAGAGCCCTAGTAACTTTTAGGAGATGTCTATTTTTCTATTTAGATATACCATTTTGGGCGATAGTATTAAGATAACTATTTTGATGTATAATTTCATTAATGTCTAAATAAGTATGAAAGGTTTTGTCTATATATTTTGTACTATTATTAGTTTGAAAACTTTTCGCTTTTGCATCGAACTATGTATTAATCATTCTATAAGGAGACTCAAAACATGAGAATACTTCATTTTTTTTGCATGTATCAACAAATACACCCAGGTCGTCCTACTGTAATAATCAATAAAAGTCAAAAATCATTTGTAACCAAATAGATGAGTTGACGTCCCACACATCAAATGAATCATCGTGAAGGAAATTGGACTTTTTATTATTGATTAGAAGATATGAACTTATAGCATGCTTAGCAAGTTCACAAGCATCACAAACTATGTTTTCCACATTATACTGCTTAAATAAGTGGGGATAAGTTTTTCGAATAGAAGAAAAGAATGATCATCTAATCTCTTATGCCACTAAATAATTTGATAATGAATAGAATCAAATTCACCTAATAAAGCATGAAAGAGACCCTTCAACCTGTCGATATAGGCCATCATGTAGTCTATCCTAGTCAATCATTTTCTTGGTGCTTAGTTCTTGTATGACACAACAAGAAGGGAAAAATTAAATTTTACAATTTAAATTCCTTGTAAGAGCTCTAACGAATAGAAAATTATGTGAAAAACAAAGACTATATTAGATAAGAAGTAAGATAATGGAAGGTGTAATTTATAGAACCATTCACTATTCAAACATTATCTCAGCCTTAACAAGAAGCATTGGTGAGAAATCTTTTATAGGCACAAGTCATATGATTAGATGCTCCAAAATCTAAAATCCACGTTAGCAAAAATACCATAAATATTTTGGACATGATTAGTATTAAAAGATGAACATGGTATACTTGTACAAGATGAGAAGGAATTACTACGGTGGAAGAAAACTTGAATCTTTCCATAAGGAACTTGAGATTTTGCAACTTCTCATTGGATATTCCACTGGAAGAATTGGTTTCTCATGGCTGCCTGCTATCAACAGTTTTAGGCATATGAGCTTGAGGCCGTGAACCACTAAATTTTTTCCCACCTCGACCATGAGGTGGATGGTCATGAAGTTTCCAGCTGGTATCCTTGTTATGTATTTGTTTTCATCTGCATTAGGTTTTACAATTATGTTAGAGGAGTCAACAAACTTCACAACATAGCATTACTTCTACTCTCTCCTTGCACATATCTATATCCTTGCCATAAGAGGAAAAAACATCATGCCCAATAACTAATATTCTTATCTAATTAAATACATCATTCAGTTTTGTTAGGAAAAAATCATATACATTTCCTTTCAATTAATTTATGAAACTTTAGTGCATAGAATGCTTGAAAATACTGATAGTAGTATGTTTTGGCACAAGCCTCTAAGTTAAAAAAAATACTAGCAATTGTCATCTCACCTTGTTTGGTTTAATGAATCTTTTTCTTTAGCGCATATATCTGGGCATCATTAGCTGATTGGGAGTAAGTCTGAGCAGTTATATCCTAAATTTTCTGAACTGTGTCCAGAAGGTAACCTTGTGCAAATTATGGTTGCATTGAATTGATCAACCATGACACCTATTTGTTAAATCAAAGATCAGTAATATCAATATTTGGTTTTATTTTTTCCATTATTGATGAGCCTTGTATTCCTCTAGTTTGAATAGATAGCAAGCATGATAATGACCAGGTAATGTAGTTTATTTCATCTAGTTTAAGGATTGTGGAGCAATTGTGTAGGTAGTTTATTTCATCTAGTTTAAGGATTGTCGAGCAATTTTGTTGGTATCATCTTTTGGCCACAGCTAAAGATCCCTCCTTCATGTCAGACGGCCGCCCTCTTTAATCAAGTCTTTGCCGACCAATCGCACCTTTCATCCATCATTATCAAAATGTGAGAGATGAGGAAGAGGAGGCTAGGGTTAGCAGTCCTTCAATGTCTGCGGCAAGAGAGAAGATTAGGGACTAGAGGGGCTGCTAGGGTTTGGAGAGATGCCTAAGATTTGCTTTGATACCATGTAGAATTAAGCATATAGGATTTTGTGAAAGAAAATAGGGTAACGCTTCATATTCTAGGTAACTCTTATTTACATTAAACTTTGAGATACAAAAAATTACAGAATACTATACAACTTTGTTTCTGCAATATTTTTTGGTACATGCTGATGCCTCCCAATTTGTACCAATCTCATAACTCTTATGAACTCTTACATTCTTTGGGGAAATTTCATTGCACCACTACAGTTTCTTCCTTTGTTCAAATGGGCCCTATAGTTTCATCCTCCTGTCATTTTACCCTCAATCAGCAATATTGTTATTTCAGATGATGAAATTGTGATGTGGCAAACATGGTATTATTCAAATCCACTTGTCATTATTCTGTTACATGATAGTGTCGATAGCTAGGACATCAGATATTGAAAATTTTGGTGGCCATTTTGACAATTTTAGA
Organism: Curcuma longa; assembly: GCF_044706935.1. Classification (NCBI taxonomy): domain Eukaryota; kingdom Viridiplantae; phylum Streptophyta; class Magnoliopsida; order Zingiberales; family Zingiberaceae; genus Curcuma; species Curcuma longa. The sequence goes on from NC_133881.1 coordinate 8,073,250, forward strand.
AGTACATGGAGATTTTGAAAAAAAGGGAAAAAGGAACCTATGGTCTTTTTATGCTGCTTTATGTTGTAACGTTGTCAATAGCTCAGGTATCTGAGACAGGCATATTTATAATACGATTATTCTGTCTGTTGTTGCAGGTCAGAAAAGTTGATATGCTTGAAGGTGTGAAAATTCTTCGGTCTGAGAAGGTGAAGGATGAACTTATCCTTGATGGAAATGATGTTGAACTTGTTTCTCGCTCTGCTGCCTTGATCAACCAGGTTTGCATATTTTCAACACGATTTTCCCCTTCTACTTGTTGAGAAGCAATGGAATTTTTTTCCAGCTCTTTGTTTGTCTAGCAGGCTAATTTTCTTTCATTTCTGACAGAAATGCCATGTAAAGAACAAGGATATAAGGAAGTTCTTGGATGGTATCTATGTCAGCGAGAAGGGAACAATTGTTGAAGAAGCTTAGTTGTTTAAGGCAGTGGGAAAACTAAACTAGTTGAGTTTGGATTTTTGAGGCATTGGGTATTTTAAAGCTTATGTTATAAAGCTTGCTTGGATTTGGTTCAATCTGTTTTTGTTTTTTTTTCCTTGTGAGAACCCTGTATTTCGGTTGTTATTTTCTAACTTCAATACATTATTCATGTTTTTGACGTCTGTTTTAATGAATCAACAATTTTGTGATTTATGTTGCTTATCTAGCACAAGTTTATGCAGGGGTAAAATTGTTATGTGATTTTGTGATCATGAATTTGAATTGTAGAAATAATTTTTTGTAATATAAGAAAAGGTTGTATATAATAGATCCAATATGATTTCATATTTTTTTTTTTTGAGATTCCACGTTTAAAAGATTCTCTCACTTTACATATTGGAATTGTTGAGGGGATTCTGTCTTCCCAATTTACTTGTGTGTAGGCCAATTGGTTAGGCGTTGGCATCTTTGAAGCATAAATTCATTATCCAATCTTAACTTAAGCCTATTGGTTTCTCAAAGTAAGCTTCTTCAATACAATTATTGAAGAAATCTAATTTTATATCATCTAATTGAAAATTTTCTATTTTCTTTCTATGGTTATAGCAATAAGAAATCTAATTACTTTCATTTGACAATATATTAGGATCAGCAAGATTCACAAAATCCTTTCGATCTATGTTAGTTACGATTAGAGATAAGAAGTGGAATAATAAAATAACAAAGGCAATAATTACACAAAATTATTTAATGTGATTCCGATATATTTTACCACTTTATAGACTAGAAAAGGTGTATCACTTTCCATAAAATTTACTATATTTATTCCTTGTCAAAAGCCAAGAAATCTCATTCAAATTTTCTTTTAAATATAAATATAAGCAATAAAACTGTAAAATAAAAACTTTAAAGAAAGACTAAAGACCTTGGGCTCTTATACAAAGAATAGTTTCTTAAGTTCATATAAGGTTCATCTAAATATTTTATTTTAATTCCTATCGATTCAAATTCTCATCAGTCAACTAAATATTGGCCATTGGATCATTGTCTTTCAGTTGTTATCTTCAATTGATTCAACATAATTTTAATTCACTCAAGTCCATCCCAATGGATGGAACATCTATTGCTTGACTCAATTCAATTTGATCCACTCAAACAATCTAATTTTTTTGAATTTAACAAGTGATTCAATAAACTATCCAATCGACATGAATCGCATTAATTGACTGAACTTAAAATATAACCTTTCTATTTGTTGTAGAACATTTTAATCGTTTACTATGTCAACTCAACTTTTAATCAATTGAACTTAGTCTTTATTTAATTGATTAAATAATTGACTATGATCCAAAAACACCTACTTCTTGACCAGTTTCACACCCTATATGTAAAAATCTACCAAAACCCAAGATTATAAGTTTTCTCATAATCTCTTATCTCATATACCAAAAGTCCATGCCTCTTGGACTTCTTTTGATTTTCCATATCTTTTGAACTTCTTTTGCTGATCAAGATTCTCAAATTTAGGACTTCTTCCACTTACTAGGAGGCCTTAATGTGGGTCGCCTAAAATATCTTACTCTATGTCTTCTTCATCTACCAACTTCTATTGAATGTCTTTGTCTATTAAGTATCTCGTTAATCTTGACATACTTAAACTTTTTCATCTACAAACTCCATTGGACTTTCTTATTTGTCAACATATATTAGACTTCTCCATTTTTCAAATGATGCAGCTTGAGTACTTCTGACTAAGTTGTTGTCCTATCAGAATATTGTTGTAACGACCACCTTTCTTACCCCTAAGGCGATCCTTACTGCTTGCTAAAATCTACTATTAATTTAAAATTTCTTACTATGTGATAGTTGAGTAAACACATGCTTTCAAAAGAGTAGCATAAAGTCTAAACATAATAGCAAACAATGGTCAAACAATCATTACAATCGAAGAGCATGGAGAAGGGAGTGGAACAATAAACATATAGTTAAGCTTTACAACAGGTATTAAATGATCCTAGACTATTAAACATATGTTTACATGGTAATTAGGCATACTTTCACAATTTCTAAGCATGGATTTAGAAACCTGGACTTTGTACCAACTTGGCACTAAAACTAAGCAATGTTATCAACTGATTTCATCATAAACAGCATGTTAACATCAGAAATGGTTCCCTAACTTTAAATTATGCATTTTACTTCTAATTAGCATGCACTTGTAATGTATCAACTGTTAAGTAAAGCATAGAACAACTAGGTAGGCTATGACTAACATAATTCATGTTTGTTAACTCACATCAAGATAACAAGTAATCTAAGCATAACATAATACATATTGGCAAACTCATGTCGGTTGACATTCTAAAAGTGCGGAAATAAACGACACATAGAAAGCTAATTTTTTTAGCATTCTTAATAATGCATTCTTCATAATGCAAGTTCTCAAGGCTCTTGATTCCATGTTCCACCACATCACACACTTCACATTGTCCCTGCCATCTCCGCTAATCCAATTTTCCTTTGCCCTTATCTGCAGTATAAGGAAAATGAAACTATAAGCATAAAGCTTAGCAAGTACCATCCTACTTACTAAACCATGCATATTTCAGAATTATGCTTTTGAAAACATATTAATGTTTGTCGTCTATTCTTACTGAAACATATAATCTAGACAGATATCATGACATAAAACACATATAAGAAAACATATTCATGCTTGTCGTTTATTCTTACTGAAACATATAATCTAGACAGATATCATGGCATACTCATCATAATAAGCACATGAACTAAATCATAAACTACTAACTGATTTCACATGGCACTATAGAAATCTAACTGAACTAAGCATGATCTTAAAAACTGATTTCACTTAAAACTAATAATGAACTTTTGAAACTTATACATATAGTAAGTGAAAATACTACTTATGCTGCTGTGGGCCCGACATTGTGCTAACTATGCGCGCATCCCTAAATAGATCCAAGGTAGCTAATCCCGAACCCATTAGGGTACTACTAGGCGATCTAGGGCCTAGGGGCGATCTAGGAGCCCACCCATGGACGAACTAGAGTCCAAGCACATGCCATAAAAAGTAAAATACTTTCTTAATAGGTTCTTTTCTTTAATCTTGCATCTACTAGGCGATCTAGGGCCTAGGGCGATCTAGGAGCCCACCCAATGGACGAACTAGGGTCCATAATCACTGAGGCAAGGTAATCTACTTTCATAAACATGTTAAACAT
>NC_133881.1:8077056-8142859 GCF_044706935.1 Curcuma longa
GTCTTTTCAAAAACAAAAGAAGAACATTATGCACATTTACACATGGTTTTCAACTTATTTGAAAAACATGGGCTTATAGTCTCCAAAAAGAAAATGAAACTAAGAACTCAACATATAGAATTTTTAGGAGCAGAAATAGGTCAAGGAACCATAACCTTATAACCACATGTAACAACAAAAATACTAGCATTTCCTGATAAAATAGAAGAAACAAAAGACTTGAGATCTTTTTTAGGCTTATTAAATTATGCTAAACCTTACTTAAAAGACATCGAAAAAATTAGTGGACCATTATATAATAAAACCTCCACTACAGGACAAAAGTATTTTAATCAACAAGATATTAATCTTATCCAGCAAACTAAAGCTATAGTAAAAACCATATCTACTTTAACTCTTCCTTTAGATACAGACTACTTGCTAATAGAAACAGATGGAAGTGAACTTGGATGGGGAGGAATCTTATTAAAGAAAAAGATAAAATACGATCCCAAAACAACAGAAATACTTTGCAGATACACGTCGGCACAATATAGAGAAAAAGGACACTTAACCTCCCTAGATTATGAAATTCTAGCAGTCATTTACTGTCTTGATGCTTTTAGACTTTTTATTTGTAATAAATCAGAAATCACAGTAAAAACAGATTGTGAAGCCATTGTAAAATATAGTCAACAAACAAAAGGACTTAGGAAAGGTCTAAGTACAAAAAGATGGATAAAATTTTCTGATGCCATTATAAACAGAGGCTTAAGAATTCAATGTGAACATATTAAGGGAAGTAACAATTCCTTAGCAGATACATTATCAAGGTTATTTCACTAACATATAATTCTTATATAGATGGACAGACAAATAAAGGTCAGATCCTTAGTCATGCCTAATATGAGATTTGGGTCCCAAGCATTACCACAATATCATCAGTATAATGAACAATTTCATTTCGACACTAGAAGCAAGTTTGATGCACAACAGCTATGCCTTATTGACAACATTTGGAACATTCCTAGCACTCCTGGAAGTGCTGGTTATAAAATCTTTGTTATCAATGTCTTACAACATTACTTCTTACAAAAAGCAAAACAGAAAAAGTTCACTTGTTATGCAGTCTTTACAGGACCTCATACAGGAGTTTATCAAACTTGGGCTGAGGTTGCAACTGCTATACAAGAGTTAGAAAATCCTTTATATAAAGGATATTTTACAATAGAGGATGCCTTGACTTGACAGCAGTCAGAGCTACTGCTGGGCCAAACTTTTTCATAAGTACCTCATTAAAGACATCTACTCTTCTGAACCAAAACAAACAGAAAAAGAAGAAACAAAAACTTATTCCCAAGCTCTGGCTACAAAACAACAATTACTTTTACAAAACAAAAAGCCTATGATAGTTTGGAATAAACCGAGAAAATACACTACATTGTTGGACTTACAACAGAATAAGGCTCCTACAAAATCGGTAGAAACAATAATGACTCTAGAAGCGTTAAGGCTACAACAAATAATATTTGATAATATTCATGGTCTTCCCATCGACATACATACATACATCAATGACAAGATCAAAAATACAACATACCAACAGTTTGCTGAATTATGTGAACTGTTAGAAATGATACATAATGAGCCAAGCTCCGAAAATGGAATATCTGTTACATATGAAGCGGAATTCAGTTTCAAATTGAAATGCCAAAAGACTTCACCACAATGCCAGGAAACAGAATCCCAAGGGTGCCCCTGTATGCTCTCCTATTCTATCAGAAAGGCCAACATAGATTATGAAAATTTCAACCTAGAAATTTTTTAGGAAGACTGGTGACCCTCTCCTATTCATGGACTATGGTCTTCTACATAAACTCTGGATACATGACTTAAACTCTATACAAGAGTTTCCATACAAGCTCTGCCAAATACTCCAATATATATTGGAGCAAGAAACATTTGTAATCTTAACTATAGACAGTACACCTCCTAAATGGCAGGCCTTAAAAATTGAACCTGCTAAACATCTTATTAAAATAGATGTGAATGATGTTAATGGTCTATACTGTGGCCAAGAAGATTATGTATCAGACCCAGATGTACACTGGACAGCCAGAACTACTCTTTCTAAACAACTTATAGAATGGCGAGTCGCTGTCCTAGGTATATTGGCCAAAGGAACTGGGAACTTCTTATTTTCCATTTCCTATAAATACAAAACATGAAATAGTTTATGAGAAATACAAGAAGAAATACGACCATTGGGCTTCCAAAAAAATGGCAAGTTCCATACTAGTGAACAATGCTTACTTGGCCCGAAGCCATATGGCCTCTACTAGGCTCCCTGAACCATTCCCAGAACAGGCTCCAAGCCCAAACCCAACAGAAGACCAAAATATGGACAACATGCTGGAATATTGATTTCATCAGTCATGACGAAGACATGACGACAACAACAAGGTGTGATATCAACCATGACAACAGACTCCACCGACAAAAGAAAAAGGGACAGCTCACTCTTCCACCCAGAAGATTTGTTCTTATCTCTTCTCCTCCTACTATGTATCTCATGTCATGTATCTATAAATACCATTGTAGTCCCCGGGGCAATGGTGCAACGGTAGGACATCCAGGTTGTAACTCAGGGACCTGCGGTTCGATCCCCAAGGATGCACCTGGGCCGACCACCCCCAGAGATGTGGCTACTGGGATTATCATTTTTTTTATAAATACCATTGTAAGGATGCACCTAAGGCATCCAACCCCCCCCCCCCCACTGAGAGCTTCTCTAGTAGTGTTTGCCTTCTCTACTTTCTCTACTTTCTTGTGATCAGCCCGAAGTGATTGTAAGTTCTTGTTTTGTAAAATACTAAGTTGTTTTTAATAAAGTTTGTGTGATTATCTATAATGCAAGGTTAATTTGCTAAGGCTAGAAAGATTCTTGTTCTTCCTTCTTTAACTTAGTCCTCAGTCATTATCTATTCTCTGAAACAGTAACTGTAAGAACTTGACTAGTAAGACCTGTGCTGGCTTAGTAAGGCAAGGCCTAGAGTCATAAGACCTGAAGATAGCTGGGGCATAGTTCCTTTTTGTTCTTCACAGGTAAGGCTCACTGGAAGAGAAAGAGGAAGAAAGAAAACAAGAATCTTTCTAACCTGTTTTCTTATACAAACTTACTTGCTTTCTTAAGTCTTTTTCTTACACTTATTTGCTTACTGCTTTCTGCTTACTGCTTTCTGCTTTCTACTTGTTAGATCTATTTGCTTACTATTTTATTTACTATTTCCTACACTTTAAAAAAAATGTAAGAAATTTTCTCATACAAGCTTACTTGCTTTCTTAAGTCTTTTTCTTACACTTATTTGCTTACTGCTTTCTGCTTTCTGCTTTCTACTTTCTACTTTCTACTTGTTAGATCTATTTGCTTATTGTTTTATTTACTATTTCCTACATTAAAAAAAATTATAAGTTGAAGGATAGCTTTTACTATATGTATATAATTTAATTGTTGAATAAATTATATTTTTTAAAAAAAATAGAATAGTCCCATGTCAAATAATTTAAAATAAATAAATTAAAATAGATTATAAATTAGTTTTAATAGTTCCGCATTAAAAACTTAAGATAAATAAATTAAAAATTACTTTAAATAGATAAGTAAAATAGTATCATATCAAAGAATGTAAGATAAATATGTTAAAAATTTAATTTAAATAGAAAAATAAAATCAATTAATTATGAACCACATCATTAATATTAATAAATATATTAAATAAAAAAATTATCGAATCGGCAATTTGAATCGATAGTTAATTGGGCCTCTAAATCATAACACAATTACTGTTCAGGCCTGACTAATTGGGTCAATGAGCAACTAATTTGTTAACTCGATTACGAGCCTAAATCGGATTCAATTTAGATCCACCCCATGGCACGTCTAGAGTCCAAAATACATCAAAATATTTGTTTAATAATTTAAGATATTTATGCATATGAAAGTCAAACTTAAAATTGAAATATGGATTTAAACTAAATAAAAATGAAATATATATATATACACGATGAATGATGACTCAGTAGAGTCTAGAAAATATATAAAAATACTTTTTTATGGACTAAAATAAGTTTAGATTTATATAATACATTTATAACTTATATAATAATTTTGATCAAAATTATAAAGTCAAAACTACAAATGCAAATTAAAATTATTATATGAATTTTTTTAAGGCACGTATCAAATTGTCCTAATTTTTAAGATGCCCATGAATTTTATGAATCAAACGTGTAATAATTCAGTATTTTAAAATTTAGTTATATTTATTCAATATCAATTAAATAAATAAATTTAAATAATTTATTAAATAAAATAAATAAATATAAAATATTTATGATCAACTCCATAATATTTATCAACTTATATTAATATTTATGAATAAAATATATAAGTTATATTCATCAACACAATTTTTATTAATATGATAAATAAATAAATAAATAATTTATATTATCAAATTTAAAAATATAAAAATTTTAATTAAATTTAAATTATGAATAATATATAAATAAATAAAATTCAAATATAATTTGAATCAAACATCATAAAATTTAATTTGAACGTTGGGCTTTAAACTGCAAATTTAGAGGAAAATAATCTTAGGCATCTAAGACGTTTTTTTACAGAAAAAAAAAATCTGACAATACGTTAAAAAGGAACGCCTTTTATTTTATGTTTTTAAGAAAAAAAAGTATTTTTATAGTAAAAAAGATCTATAACAATGTCCGAAATCCTCTCTTCCGTTGCCTTTGCAATCTTTCACTAATTCCCGATCTCTCTTTGACCCCTCTCTCCGCCGCCTTGGAGGAATCATGGAGAAAGAAGCGACAAAGCTTTCCTTCTCCTTCTCCTCTTCCAAGAGCTCATCTCGCCCCCCAGCCTCCAAGCTCGCCCGGCCGCCTGCCAATGATGGCGGCTCGAAACCCCAATTCGTCACCGTCTTCGATCCCTCCGCAGTCCGTAATCCCGACGACTCCAAGCTCATCATCGCCCCGATTCCCAACGCCTACAGCAACCCTACCTTGAAGCGGATGAAGAACCTCCTCCCCCTTCCCAACGTCGATAACGACCCCTCCTCCGCTGACACAACCACCCGTTTTGTCCTAGACACCTCTACTGGCGACGCCCCTGCTGGGAGCATCCCCTATGGTCTCACCCTTCGTTCGGCGGATGAATCCAGGTCCCACCGAGAGGAAGGGGGCGAGTCTGCCCGTGGACGCAGCCGTGCCCAAGACGAAGATTTTCGGAGATATAGGGAAGATGTGAAGAATCGGCCGGAAGAACAAAGCATGGAGGCTTTCGAGCAAGTCAAGGTGGAGGACTTTGCTGCCGCTGTCCTTTCTGGGTATGGGTGGAAGCAAGGCCAAGTGATTGGACGGAACAAGGATCTGGCTGACACTAAGGTCTTTGAATACAAGAGAAAGGGTGGTTCTGAAGGTCTCGGATACAACCCATCTACGGGCGATCCCAAGAAGAGAAGAGGCTCTTGGGTTGTGGAAGGCTCAAAAGAGAAAGCAAGAGAGAAGGAGAAGGTAGTCAGGGTTATATCAGGCAGATATATGGGTTCCAAAGGGATAGTCTTGAAGAATTTTGAGAATTTTGAGCTTGTCTTGAAGCTGCAGGGGAGTGGAGAGGAGGTGAAGCTAAGGGATGATATGGTGGCTGAGTTGGGATCAGCGGAGGAAGAGAAGTTCCTAAAGAAGCTTAAGAAGTCAGAATATGAGTACAACAGTGGGAAGAAGGAGAACAGGAAGAGAGAGGAGAGGAGGAGCATGGAATCAAGAAGAGAGGACAAGAGTAACAGCGTGCAGCAAAGCACCAGGAGCTCTGATCGTAATGGGGCACCCAAGGTCCAATGGCTTACAAGTTATATTCGAGTCAGAATAATCAACAAGGATTTCATGGGTGGAAAGTTGTACCTGAAGAAGGGTAAGGTGATTGATGTGGTTGGACCAACAACCTGCGACATTTCTATGGATGGAAGTCAAGAATTGGTACAATGTGTTGATCAGGACATCTTGGAGACAGCTCTGCCTAAGCTAGGAGGATTAGTGCTTGTGTTGTATGGGAAACACAAAGGAATTTTTGGAAATCTAGAAGAGAGAAACGCTGAGAAAGGAACTGGACTGGTAAGGGAGGCTGGTAGTCATGAGTTTATCAAGGTTAAGCTGGATGAGATTGCAGAATATCTTGGGGATCCCAGTTACCTTGGATATTGATTGTTGATTTCATGATGACATCGAGTGGGCATAGCTGCTTTCTTGACATAGGTAAGACAAGGCATTTCAAATCATTAAGCTTATGCTTTTCTTTAACTAAAATAAATGTTTGCTAAGCATCTTATATTTGATCATGGGCTCAAAAAATTGTCAAGTGGAGAAAATGTTGCTAAAATATGCTTATTCCATCTTATTTATTTTGATGTATGTATATATTGAAGAGTGGTGCTACTTGTCACAACATATTCCCGTCACAAATTTGTGATGGGAATCTGGACCGTTCAATCACAATCACCCATTCAATCACAATCATCCATTCAATCTACGATCAAGATTTAATCTTAATTTTAAAATCCAACGGTGCAAATTCCCGTCACAAATTTGTGACGGGAATTCTATTGTGACAAGTAGCTTTTTTCTATATTGAAGCGTTTGAAGATGGATCACCTCATGAATCAACTTAGCATTTTGTATTTTTGCATCACCTCCTTACATCTACATTCTTTTTGTCTAGAAATCTCTTCTCTTAATTATTTTTCCCATTATAAATCATAAATTTGTATTTTTTGATTAAACTTAATTATACTACAATAACTGACTCCTTGTCTATTGTATTCTTAAAGATATTATGTTGCATAGAACTACTGAACTAGCGAACTTAATCTACACAAGTTAATGAAGATGAATGCTATCTACATGCATATGTGGGTGTATGTGTTGCATAGAAGTACTTCATATGCATATGCAGATGCATGTGCTATTTGATCGATGGTGAGGTTAAGGAGTGGGTAAATAGCAAATCGCTAAAGTAGTTTGCTCGTGTCTACAATTAAGTTAGTACATAGCAAAATATATCAAAACATTTAATGTAAGACATAAGTAATCCTAACACTTAGTCGTTACATGGTTCAGAACCTTTGGTTTCTACTTTATGGCTTATGTTTCATCTGTGAAACACTCACAAAAATTGTCTATACTTTCTTCTTTTTGGATGCCTTTCACAGGTAGAGAAACTTCTTACAACTTTCTTTACAATGAATAAGAAGATAAACTAATAAGTAATGCAATGATTACAGCAATAAGAAACAATACAAGATTAAAGATCTCTTTGGCTTTGTTTTGCTTTTGCTTTCTGTTATTCATGTAAGATTACCCAAGATTGCTACCAAAAACTCCTATTGTTTCTTTCTTATAGTCTAGTCGATTGTGCTCATGACTACTTTAGCCTTTTGTCTGCTAATGGATAGATAGTCGGGTCAACTGCATCTATGTCTAATCGAGTGTTTAGCTCTTCAATGGATACATGAATCAATTGATCTTCTATCAACCAATTGTTTGATTGTGCCCCAGTCGATTGACCTCCGAACATAAATATTTTGTTCATAGGTAAATCGGCTTGAGTTGATTGCCTAATTCACAATCATTAATTGATTGAATTAATTTTTCAATCAACTGGATCATCAATCCAACCAATTCTAAGGTTGAGTTTTCGCTTTAATTAGGTCTTCCTAAAACCTAAAGTATGTAGGCTCACGTCTCATTTAGATTTCTCTACCAGGAGGTCACACCTCTAGGACTTCCTGATTTTGCCAAGAACACTTGCCTATGAGGAACTTCCCATGCCAAGTGATATTGTCTCTGGGACTTTCTTCTATGTGTAGTATTGGTTAATCTTGACCTACAAGAACTTTTACTTGCCAAGAGAAGTTGCCTCTTAAGAATTTCTCTGTCAAAAGGCTTTGCCTTTGAGACTTCATTAACCTTCATTTACTAAGGCTTTAACATGTCAAAAGGACTTGCTTTTGGAACTTCCTTTGCTAAGAGGCCTTGTTTGGCACTTCATGATTTGTCTAGTATCAATCAATCTGGACTTACCAGGACTTTCACTTGCTTACCAAGACTTCTACTTGCCAACCCATGTTGTATTTTTTCTTCTACAAATGTTTTTTGCTTTGGCAACACCTATTGGACTTTTCCTTTACCAACACTTGTGGGACTTTTCACTCCACCAACACTTGTTGAACTTTTCTTTTGCCAACACCTATTGGTATTTATCCATTGTCAAGTGTCCAGTTAATCTTAACCCATCCAATTGGACTTTGTCCATTGTCAAATATCCGATTAATCTTTAGCTACTTCATACACCATATACACTTAACACATTATCCTAACTTAAACACTTGAGTCAAATAGATACCTTCGCCGAAAGATTTATCAAACAATTCTAACAACACCAAGTTGGAGCATAATTGTACTAACATGTGTAGCTATGTCAAATACCTTTTAAAATAATGCTTTGTATTCTAGTTTCTAGTTCATGTGGACATGTTAATTGGTAGCAATTTTTCTTTTTTTTTAAAAAAAATGTAATTTAAGCTGATTTCCAAAATGAGAAGTGAAGACTAATTTAGTTTGAAAATTTCAAGTGGCTGAATCAATTTGAAAATTTCTTATACAAAGACTTTACACCGTGTTGAATACATACTAGCAATGGCTAGTAAAGCATTGAACATTCACTTTGAGCTATTTCCTTTTCTTTCTCAATTGAGGTGATTCAAAAATTAGTCATGTAGCTTCATTTTTGCATGAATCAAGAAAAGTAATGTTACATTTGAAATTTATATAGATGCATGAGAGGCAAATTAATGTTCAGGGATGAAGTTTGGCAAAGCTTTAGGGTATCAATAGCTGTCTCGTAAGCAATAGAGGTAGATGTAGCTCATTTGACATTTGATCCATGGAATGGAGAACTAAATCAGAAATCCTTAAAGTAATTAATTTTCGAATCTGTGAGTTTTGTACCTGTCCTAATTTATATTTATTGATTTAGAAGTTAGTTGGAAAACTTAGTTTTATTCCTTTGGTTTGGTGACTGGTTCTTGATGAGACAATAATGAAGTGAGAAGAGCAAAACTTTGTGGTTTTTCATTCAGTTTGGTATCAACCTATGGATGTTGGAAAACATGCACCTATTCTGTATCTCTTCCTATATGGTTGTTTCTCCGGTCTAAATAATATTTCTCACTCTGGTATAACAACAGCTCAGTTCACAATTAGTAGCTATCCTATATTCATTTCCACGTTGACAACTACTTGTACCATTATGCAGGTTCATACTTGGTGGAAGTAAATCGAATTTCTGCTGCAATCGCGTGTTTCTTTGACAGTTTTTCAGAAACGCTGTGAATTTGTTTCTCCGGCATTTTATTTGTAAGGCTTGTTGATATTTCCATGAACACTATATGCAAAATCTCGTATGGATAACGTTAAGAAGTTGAAAGAGAAGACATTGCCAGTATTTATGGTTGCCTGCTCAAGTGCACGCATGACAAGGAAATTAAGATATCTACATGATTCTTCGGGTAGGATAAAACTGCATGGTATGGCTGTTACGTACCTTATGAAACAAGGTCTCCGTTTCATCTCTTGCTCGATCATGGGACAGGTCCATGTTGCCATCTAATTATTTCAGGCTGTACCTTTTGGTATTTTTTGATTTACAAGGTATCTGGATCTTATGCTGTGCCTTTTGGTATTGCCTCAAGGGATGATGAGTTATCTGTGTGGAAATCATCACTGGAATCGAAATCATACTTAATATCTGTTGGAAGCAATTTGTTGCACGTACCATCAGAAATATGGTGCCTATTTGGCACATTGCAATGGAAGGAATGGGGATGATTTATTTGCTCTATGATGTTATTTCAATCTTTTTATGGATGTTTTGATGTATAATAATGATCTATTCAAGTAATGATTCATTTCGTCTATTCCATTCCCTCTTAGTGAATATAACATTATTTTTTATTTTAAAATTAAAATATAGGTAAATATATAGAGGAATTAATTGAGTGACTCAGGTAGATCAACATTGGATCAATAAAGTTGGACATACTTCAAGGTAACGTCTTTAGGCCGAGAATGGTACACGAATATGTAGATTGGATGACCCAAACATGTCAATTGGTAGAATGAATTAAACTAATTATAATGAAATCTAAATGAATATTATATCAAAGTTTAGAAATTATTTAATTTTGTATTTATTTCTAGCACTTTATGTTTCTATGTAATAAAAAATTACTCTTCCCGACATTTTATATAAATAATTTTGTGATTTCTATATGTATCACCAACAATATTATATTTTACTCGTAAATATTTATAACTTTAATATTTTTATTAAATTTACATTGGCAAAACATACATCAAGATTCTATATTTTTAAAATTAAAATTACAACTTTCTCCCTAGTTTATCATACAAATATTATATGTCACTACAATATTACATTAGACGCCACCACAGGACGAGTACGAATTGAACTTATAGCTCAGAATCTTAACCGAGTTAATAGGTTGGCCACTCGTTGACTTGAGTTGGTGGGTTAAATTTGTAACTAGCAAGACAATGACATGATATTATTCTAACAAAAAAAAATCAAGGTGAATTGAACTTATAGCTCAGAATCTTAACCGAGTTAATAGGTTGGCCACTCGTTGACTTGAGTTGGTGGGTTAAATTTGTAACTAGCAATGGACTGATTATTCTAACAAAAAAAAATCAAGATCTGTCAATTTGAATTGTCAATTCAAATCAGTAGTTCAAACTTATGATTTTTTTTTTTTTTTTGAAAATTAGTCGTTAGAATTACCAATTAATCAATGATTGCAATGGCCAGATTACTTTTTGTTCTCGCTTTTGAACGATTTGAATTTTTTGACTATTTTGTTTTGTTAATGACTATTATGTGATGATCATTATTCTATAACTCTATAAAAAATCTACTCTATTTCATTATTTTTATATCAACTTCACTATTCTCATCTCTCAATTCTCAAATCTTAATCATTTAAAACTTTAATTCAAATACAAGGAGCTAAGTTCATTTCACAAGGGCAAGGAGAAGGTAATTCAGATTTTAAAAATGCATAATATTGAATTTATGAACAATGAGTCATTCCCAACATTTGAGATGCAAGAAAGTATAAGCACTTTTAAAGTATGACATGCTTCACCGCTAAAATTGTTTATTTTCAATAAATATCATTCTTTTTAAGAAAATCACTCTTTTATTTAAAAAATTATACAAAATATAAGTAGTGATAGTTATGGGTCATTGAAATAACATATTGCAACTAAGCAATCCAATTGAGTTTAGAGTCAATCATTCTCAAATATAATTATCCAAATTTTTATCGACAAATGAAGGTAATAATTCTAATTTATTTAAATATTTTAATACTTAATTAAGAAAATTATTAACTAGATTTATTTTTATTAAATATTTTTTAATTTTAGTTCTAAATACACATTTGAATATTTTTATCCAAAATTACTGAACTTGACAGTTAAACATATTTCCTGAATTATACTCCTACACTTAAAAATTAGTACGACAAGGTAAACAAAATTTAGTTATAGAATTTAATTAGCTAAATAATAAGATATCTTTATGTTTTGATATTTGAAGTGATCGATCTACTCATTTTTACATAAGTTTGATTTTTCATTGACTGATAACTGTTGATTAATTCAAAATATTTATTAGCATATCTAGTATTTGATGCACCACATTGCTCATAATATATCTTGATTAATGTATTTGATTTTAAAAGAATATAGATTAGCTTTAAGATATTTTTAATATTATTTGACAATGGTACTTCTAATATTTCAATTATTGAAAGAATTTAAAATTGTATGTTAACTTACTATATGTGGTTTATATTTTTCATATTTGATGTATTTCTCAAGTTTTAAATCTATGTGTGCAAGATTGATTAATTAAAAAAAACTTATATAAACATTATGAGATTTATTTTAATATAGAGAATTATTATATTTTATAAAAATGCTAATAATATCAATATATATTTATTTCCATCCAAGGAATATATATAGCAATATTTATAAAATTTTAAAAATATTTAACATTGTAATTAAATAATTATCTCATAATTATTATTCTATTTCTCATTTAGTTGTAATACAATTTTGTAATATAATTTTAATTTTAAATGAATATACTATCAGTAAATTTTTATCTTTTTACATGTTATAAATAAAATTAGATTAGGAGAAATACTTTTGTTATATTCTTAATATTTATTTAATTGTATTGTTTTAGATTTAGACTTAAATTAGATGTTTAGCATGAATTATTAATTATGTATTATGATGCTTTTACACTATTTAAAAGATATTATTCTCTTGATCTGCTTTAATTGTACAAAATACTAGAATCAATTTATATGATATTTACAAAGACTACAATTTAAAAAATAGATTAGAAGATAATACACATAAACACAAGGTACCAATGGTGGTAATGATAATTTAAAACTCACTAACCACAATTTTTATTACGAGCATGTATAAAATGGCCATGAGTCAAGTTCTAAATAGGAACTTGAAAATTATTTTATACTTCCTCTAATTTTAATGAAACATATAGTAAGACATATTTTATGGTGATACTAATAGAAGACAAAGTTAGAAGATTCTAATTTATCAGATATCAATTATTATTGTTAATAAATATTTAATTCTGAATGTAATAATTTGGATGAAAGCAATCTACTTTGACTTGAGACTTTTTAAAAATTCAAGCACTAGTTTGATGATTGGACGAGAACCACAAAAAAAAAAAAAAAGGAATGCAACATTGGACGAGCTAAAAAAATTAGATACAAAAGAAATTAACACTACATGGACAGAAAATGAAAATGAGTGAACAATACCCCTTTCTAAAATAATAAAGATAAAAGAATAAATAAATTAAGTATGCTTTGATTCTCTTTTATAGCCTAAGTGAATACACAACTTAAATAAGTTTAAGCTATTTTTATTTTTTTTACTTTTCAAAATTTATATTTTAAATATTTTTAAAAAATTAAAATACATAGGTCTAATATTAATCATAATCGACACTGAACCAAAATTCAAATAGTAATCCGAATTCAAAACTGTGAGTCATAACTGATTTTGAGGATTACATCTTTAAACTACAGATTTTGAATCATGTTCAGGTTTATATTAATTACTTCTTACTCTTTTATTTTTTTTTAATTTAGTACCTAAATTTGTTATCATCCTTAGCAACATTTTCATGTCTTCAAATTCCCTCAAAAATATTTTAACTTTTCATTTCACTCCAAAATTTATGGTGAAGCCAAGATTATCAATCTGACCGGGCTAAAATTTTTAATAGAAAAAACACCCGGACTATAACAAAATTTACTATATATATTTTTTTATTTTTTCACCTTCCTCCGTCTCTCACCCCTAGGCACCTCTAGATGGGCCCCGGGCTAAAGCCCAGGTAGACATCTATGTAGCTCCGCCCCTTGCTCCAAAATTAGTCAAATTATACTTTTTAATTAGTTGATCACTCACTCTTTTTAGTCGCTCATAGTGACTCGAAAGTTAATTGGCTTCTAGATGATTTAGTTGTGAAACTTGAAGCGACTACTGAATTAATTGCCGGTCACATCCAAAATAATAAAAAAACAGTGGGCAAGGAGTTAGTTCTGACTTAATTTTCGACCTTTAGGCAAAAAATAAAATGCATCTACATGTGTCTGTCTCAATTATTAATGCCATCCAAAATAAGTGATGAAAGTGAAATTAATGATATAATTAATTAAGATAAGTGAAGAACTAGGCTTGAGGATGCCCACCACAATAAATAAGAGTAGTTGCATTGTTTTTGGAATTAATTCTTTCGCTCTACGTGTAACTTATAGAGGCTATAGTGTTTTTTAATATTTTATTATGGTCCTAATTTGCTGTCGTAATTAAATGCAGTCAAAGTCAAAAGCGTTCATAATTGAGAAATGTAAGGAATAAGTGTAAAATTACGTGCCTCTATTATCTATCCATCACCATCCAGAAAAAGGGATCCACCATCTGTGACGTCAGTGGCGGAATCAGAATTTAATCCGCCCCCAGGTCAATGAAAATCTCAGGTTCAGATTCATTTCTTTTTCATCTACCTCTCCTTCTCACTCACGTACATTCTTCTTCTTTAATATCATCGGCCCTCTCTCCCTTCTAAAATTCAAATAGATTTATTAAAATAAATAAAAATTAAATTTTAATAAAATCAAGATAATATTTTCTGATTAATTATAATTTTTTAATTAATTTATTTATAAATAATTATAAAATTGATCATATAAAATTATTAAAATAATATATTTTATCTTTTACTGAAACGCCGACGGATAAATGGCTCTATCTATGCTTGGCGTGTTAAAAAGACCAATGGATCCTTTGACCTTGGTAGGGCTATGGCATTTATATGACTGGACCAGTACCTGTCCTGGTTTCTGCTTTTGCGACAACTTGATGAAACCATTCAAATCCTGTACAGTACACATTTCCAGATCTTTCATAAAATAAAAATGAGAAAAAAAATCAACATCCTTCTTTATTCATATAAGTAATAGATTATCTTTATTTTAAAAGTTATTAAAACAACCCTTTCACATTTATTTTTCTATCTAAAATATTCCTCCGCTCTCTACCTTTGATTTACTTTAAATAAAACAGCACAAACTAAAACCGGCTCCAAAGTACCTTTTTTATTAATTTTTTTTTCTATTTTTTCGCTTTACTTTATTGTTTTTTTTTCTTTTTCTCTTCTAATTAGTTATTGAATGAACAGGAAATAAAAAAGATTTTTTATTGTTAATTTTATTTTATTTTATTTTATTTTCTTTTCTTTTTTCTATAAAAAATAAAAAAAATAAAAAACCTGACAAACAGAAAATAAATAAAAAAGAAAAATCACCTTGGTCTATTTATATAAAAACAGATGGAGTGGAGAAAATTTTAGTTAAAGTTTCGTTTTGATAATTTTTAAAAGAGAATTTTTTTATTTAGATAAAGGAGGAGTTATTTTATTTTATTTTTTTGCCAAAAAGATGATAGAAGAATTAAAGAAATAAAAAAGGAGAGTTAATAAGGTATTACGAAACTTGATGAAAGCCAGCACGATACATGTGCATACAAGTAATGATGTGAACAGGGCAGCCATGTGACCACATTGAATAGGATGATCATCCATACTTGACATTCGTAGCTGAGCGTCCAACTGCTTTGCTTGACTATCAGTGACACTTGTTAATTTCGTATGCACGAACAACAATTAAATATTATAAAAGTAAAATAAAATACTTATAATTATTGCTTTCCAAATGATGATTTTATTTGTCGTCTAGAAGGACGATTATTGAAATCGAAAAATCCTTCAAATTTCATCAATCACATTTTTTTTCTTGCTTTGGATGCTCATGTCTCCACTATCAACATCTTTTACTCATCCAAATCATGTCACAAAAATCATATAATCACAAAGACTAATAGAATATCTAATTCATACTAAAAAAATAATTCAGGCGACAATAAATATACCGAACGATTAATGCTAAGAAGTTGTTATATTTTACATAGCTGCTCTTCCAAATAAATTAGAGATATCATCTTATATTTATCCAGATTACTTCATTTACATCAATATGAATATCTTTAATCCCTTATAATAACTATATATCGAGAACATGTTCACAATATCTCCATTCAATATAATTATTTGTAATTACATTATTTGTATTCAACAAAAAATATAATTGATCGACCAGTGAATAAATGTCAAAGATATATATTATTTTAATATTTTTAGCGAAAATCTATTTATTTTAATCAATCACTTTCTTAATCATGTTCCATACACCGAATCATCCATAGTCAATAAGATACATGCTAAAGTAACAATCCCTGGTTGAAACTTCAAGTAGACAGTTAAATAGTCATTTAGGGTAAAATTGAGATTAACTTATAATCTAAAAGATCTCACATAGTAGAGAAGCAGAGATTCATTCTCCTACTACTCTTATTGTCACTATAGCACATTGATATGAATAACATATTACCATGTTATTCTTTTTATTAATAAGAGTACATATTATTTTCTCATACAGATTTCAATCTAGACATTTTTAATATTTAATTCTGTATTCAACTCATGAATTTCAATCTGACTACTAGTAGGTTTAGTAAATGGTGGGTATATTTACTCCGATTATTGTCAATTCACAAATGATTTCATCTTGATACAATTATTAAAGCGACCCCAACTTATAGGTATGCCTCCATTCACAGCTTCTTAGCTGCCCCATAAGTAATAGTATTACCTCTATTTATACTTAACAAATAGAGATGATTACCCATGTAAGAGGATTAATCTCAATCTCAATCTACCAACATACTCACCGAGACTTTATCTAAAAGTAATAAGGATATATACACTGAATAGATTATGACATTTCATGAACAATCATCTCACATTATCTGATTGTCTTACAATATGTTACATTCTCTTAAGTCCCAAAAATTACACATGCCTTTGAAATGACTCTCAGTCAATGGCTTAGTAAAACGATCTGTAGATATATGACGTGTAGGGATATACTCAAAAATTATCTTTTTCTTAGCAATTATATCTCTTATAAAGTTATACTTTATAGCTATGTGCTTACCTTTGCTGTGATATTTGAGATCTTTAGAAAAAGTTATAGCAACTTGATTATCACAGTACATTATAATAGGGCTTTCACTGTCCTCAGCAATCTTTAGATACTTCATGAACCATTTTAACTAGATGGCTTATTGTATAACTGCTGAACAAGTCACATACTCAGCTTTCATTATCGACATCACTACACAAACTTGTTTCTTGCTATTCCATGAGAAGACGCTACCATTCAGCAAGAAGGTATAACCAGATATAGATTTTATATCATCAAGGTCTGTTACCTAATCTATATCTATATAGCCTTTTAGGCTCATATTAGATCCTTAGAAACAAAGACAATAATCTATTATCCCTTTAAGATATCTGAATATCCACTTTATCGCTTTCCAATGTCTCGATCTTGAGTTCGACTGGAAACGACTAACTAAACCAACAACATAGTTGATATCAAAAGATGTACACAACATAGTGTATATTAAACTACTAATGATACTGACATATGATTTTTTTTCTTTATTTATATTATTTCTTTTGGAGTCTTGGGACATATACTCTTTCTCAGAGTAATATTTTTTTCTATAGGTGTTTGTTCAATATTATAATTTGACATGCTGAAATGATATAACATCTTAGTGATATAAGCCTCTTGAGATAAACTCAAAAGTCTTTTTGATCGATCTCTTATGATCTTTACTTTTAAGATGTACTTAGTTTCTCTCATATCTATTATGTCAAATTATGATGAAAGTCATGTTTTGACTTCTTGATTGCTCTTTGTTTTATTGTCTAAAATGAGCACACCAACTTAATTTATACCGAATCCCCTAACAAAAGTAGTATAGGGTAACTCGAGTTGTCTCCCAACGATTGTGGACGTTGTGCGGTAATCCTAGTGGTTATTGTGATTGAGGATTTGGATTTTGTAAACAAAATTTTTCTCTGTATTGGACAGGGGGTTGTATTAAATTCTAAATCTAAATAATGAAAAGAACACTAAGTATTGTAAACAAAATTTATAATAGGAAAATGCTAAGAATAAATTGCATCAACAAAGTAAACAAGTGCTTCAACAAACAAGCAAAAGAAGCTAATGACAATCAACATTCAAAATTGTAAGAGGAATTTAAATAAACATTTAACATGTAAAATCTAATCTATGCTTAGAAATGAAAAGTAGAGTAAATCTAATGACTCTCCCTATGACTGGATGTTACTCTCCGCTTCGCTTCGCAAAATCTAATCTATACTTTGACTTCCGCTGTAATTATCCAAGCTCAGGTCGACTTAACTATCCCCTCAAGTTGACTTCAACATCTGAACCTTGGATAATTTTGCTCGGAGTCTAAGTACTTTACCTCTCCAATTTGCATTAAAAGTTAGCTCCAAAAATATGTAAAGTATAGGTGGAGAGTCAGTTCCTCGAACTGTCTTTTGGTCTTAACTTTAGACCTCCAGTAAGACTTTGGGTTAGATCGACGCCTAATGTTTCTCTCAGGAACGCGTCCTGACCCACTCCTCTCAAGAGAGTATACCTGATGCCAACCAAGTCCTCCAGACTTATTGGACTTTTGCTTGGCTTTGTCCTTGGCCCCCAGGGTTTGCTGCTGTGACTTGGTCCTCTAGATCGTCTAGACTTCACCACGTCCTCTGGTTTCCTAACTGTTCACAACTGGATTTGGTCATGCTTTCCGGTCCTCTGACACTGCATGGGCTTGCACCTAGTGCTCTTGACTATGCCAAGACTTCTGCCTAATCATCCAGATCAGGACTGTCCTTGCTTAGCCTCCAACTAGAACTTTATCCTTTGCCTAGCCTCAACTAGGACTTTACCTGTGTTCCTTGCACACTAGATTAGCAATATCAGTTCAACACACACTTAACTTGAACTTAGTGTCATTACCAAAACTAAGGTTCGATCATCTAGTGCTTCTCGCACCAACAGAATAAACTAAACTTGATGTAATTCTCACAAGGTATAAGGTGGTGCTCTCACTCTCAATAGCATGTATGTAAATGGAGTTCTCACTCAATGCAACTCATGATGTTTCACTACCATATGCTTGCACTTTTCCTATTCTCCACTACTATAAACATAAGTATCCATGACTTCTTATCATATTCATGAAGAACAACTCATGTATATCACAATGAAGCACAAGAAAGAAAGACATATAAAGACATAGTATGAATGTGGAAAAAGAAGACATAAAATAATGAACTGTTATGATGTTAAACATGTCCATTAACAATGCTTACAAGAATTCCATTTCCTTCCCCCTAAAAGATAAACAACTCTCATCCTCCTTTGGATGCGCATCCAACTCATCATCACACACACTCCACTCCTAAAAAAATTGCACAACATATCAATCATTATATTTTTTTTCAACAAAATGATTTTTTGAATTTTTAAACCAAAGAAGGTCACATAGAGTAAAGGGGAAGAAGAAATGAACTATCTGTTGGGATGTATACTAAAAGTCTAGCTTTTTGTATAAACATCTATCTTAAAATAATATGAAATAAGAATCACATTGGTCAAATATCTGATTTTATATAATGCAGTTGTCCACTTAATTTATATTGTAGATAACATGGTGTGTGGTGTCACACACAGAAGATCATGTTATCAGTTCCTTATAAATTATAAATAGTAGCTCACAACCAAGATGGATAGGGACAAACCATTGAGAGTAGTTGTAGTGTAATTGATATTAGTTTATCTTGACTATTAAATTACACTAGTACACTTTGTGTGTATTGAACAGGACCGTTTGAGGTTGTTCAATTTATACTGACTATATAATTGAACTAGACCTCAGTTATTATGGATGTGCATGCTCTTAATCCTGATATAATAACAAGCACATATACTTAGTATGTATTTCTTTGATTCATCAAAGGGTGAGATTTATCTCGTTAAATCAAAAGACCCGATGAGTTGGGAGATAATGCTATGTATATGGTGTGTTGTTGATTATAGAAGGAAACTGTGTCCTAATATTTAGGCTGATGATGTCCCCTTGAGGAGCTCATAAGGATTATCATGTAAATCCTGCAGGTGGACTTAGTTCCGCATGATAATAAGGTTGAGTGGTACTACTCTTGGATTCAGAAGTTAATTAATTGAGTTGTCAGTAATTCAATTAATTGACGGACATACGATATCTTAAACACAGGGAGATTAATGCACTCATAATAAGAAGGAGCCCATATTATAATATGGGATTGGTGCGGTAGTTCAATAATAACCCTTTAGTGGTATGAGTTATTATTGATGGACTTGAGTTGGGTGTTCAGGGAGAACACAGGAAGCCCAAGCCCATCAGGAGGCCATAACCAATTCCTCCTCTAGGTCCCTACTGTAGCCTCTGGATAAAGCCTCGAATCCACCTAAGAGAATTCTGTAAGAGTTTCGGGTAGAAAATTCTGTTAAGAATTTTTCTTGTGAAAAAAAAATTCTATGTTAAGAATTTCTGTTAAGAAATAAGAATTTCTGTTATGAAATTCTGTTAAGAATTCTATTTCTTCTAAATCATAAACAAAATTTTGATATGATTTTTTCATAGAAATTTTGTTAAAATAACAAAACTTAATAAAGAAATTTTGTTAAGAAATTAACAAAATTTTATTAAGAGATTTTGTTAAGAAAATAACAAAATTTAGTTAAGAAAATTTATTAAGAAAACTAACAAATCTTATCAAGAGATTTTATTAGATTTTTTCTAACTAAATCTGGATAAGAAAAATTTGTTAGATTCTTTCTAAATTTTCTAAGATGGCATAGCTATAAAAGGGGATAGTTAGGAGAGGCAACAACACATCAATTTTTCCTCCTCCTTGCTTCCTAGGGCCGGCGGCACACAAGAGGCTTCTTCCCCTTTTGGTTTGCTAGGGTCGGCGCCCCTTTCCCTCTACTCCTCTCCCTTTGTTTGCTTAGGCATCCCTTCCCTTATTCCTTGCTAGGGCCGGCGCACAAGGACCTCATCCCTTGCTAGGGCCGGCGGCCAAGAGAGGAAAAAGAAGAAAGAAGAGGAAGAGGAAGAGGAAGAAGGGGAGGTTCTTTTCCTCTTTGGCCGAATCTCCTCTAAGTCTCTTCCTTCTTCCTTTCTTTAGGTGGCGCCACCTTGAAAGGATTCTTTCCTTTGATAGGGTCGGCGCCTAAAGAAGATTGGAGAGGGATAGGAAGAGAAGAAGAGAAAGAAGAAGAGGAAGAGAAAGAAGAAGAAAGCTTCTCCCTTGAGTTCTTGCCATCGGATTGGAAGAAAGGATTAGAAGGAATTTGGTGGAGTCATCTTGGTAGATCGTTGCCCACACAACGTCCAAGAAGAGGAGAGGAATACAACAGAAGATCAAGAGGTCTTCGGGTATGTACAATCATCTACACAACTTACAAAGAAGAAAAGTACAACTACTTCATTTCACTGCATAGTTATTTTTATTTTTCTTTGTATGGATCCTGAATACCAACACAAGAGCCCAATGATGTTATTCATTTTGCATCGATCAAATTACCTAGTTGATCGAATATGAGGGCTACGATTTGATAAGCATCATGATCAAGATTTGGATTCAATTGGAGCTGAAATCGGATTAATTGGAGCTTAATTGGGTGAAATCGGTTGAACTAGAGCTAACTTAGGCTGAGCCAGCTTAACCGACTTGGCTGTGAACAGTACCCAGTTTAAATCCTTCGTTAGCGAGGAATGCATAGTAGTGTTTTTACGTAACTCCTGTAGCAGCGTCTTCTCGGCGACTTCTCTTCCTCTGTTTTCTTAGATTTAGAGTAGCGATCTTTAGTTCTTTCTCTTCGAAATTCATTTCCGAATTCCAGAGACGACTACAAGCTAAGCTGAGCAATCAATCACGGTCGGAATTGCGCGGCGAGGGTTTTGCCAGCGTTTTTGATTCACGCGGATTTTAGCTGATATTTCTTCGATCCAACATGATCGGAGCAATCGAATGATTCGGAGAGGTTCTTTGGAGGATTTCGATGGATCCTGAGCATTACATTGGCCACGATTTGAAGAATTTCAAGCTGGATGATTAGAATCTGGATTTGCTCTGTTTGAAGAAGTTCTTGAGGGTTTCAGTTACTGCTTTGATTGGATCTGATCCAGAATAAGTTCGAGCTGAGATTTGGAGTTTTTCTTTGAAATTTCTGATTGTTTATCAGGCTTTGTGTGACGGCAAAGAGGAGATTGATGATTGAAGGGAAGATCTGAGATCGATTTTCTGATTACTGCATTGCTTTTTGTTTCCTGTTTCTGATAATCGATTTCTAAATTGTGTTTGATCAAATTGTTTCAACAGATCATGAATTTGGTTTACTGGTTAATGTTTTAGCATTTACTTGAATTCTAATTTGTTTAGAGATTCTTTAGCTTCAATTACATCAACCTTTCTTAAACTGTTTTCCTTGAATTTGAAATTTTCAATAGCACTGTTCCGTATCAGGTTTCTTTAGCCTCTGTATTAGATGGATGCAGTGATAAATCTATGTTTTGCCGTTAGTTAATGTAACGCTTATATTAAGTTCGGGCCATTCACTCTACGGGTCAGGTCACTCACGGTATTCGATTGATTTGAGCTCTATCGTCCCATCCTCTAACTAAACTAGTCCACCAGCGAGGGTAGGCAACTCACTAAGTAGAGTCTTTAATGTTAGCAAGATCCGTTGTTGGAATATCCCTTGCTCTCGTAACCGGTACTAGTCCCGTAGAAGCTCGAACTCTTGCCGCTCTTGTTGGTGAGTGAATAGCTATTAAAGCCTTTCTTAGTGGATTGACTGCTTTACTGCTTTACTTTGTTTGCCTATCCACTGTTAATAGCATACCCGTTGTTAAAGATTTGTAAAGTGTTCTTAAAACCGCTGCTCGTTTCAAGCTAACTTAATGCGTATTCGGTGTGGGACTTTCAGGAGGAGAAGAGGGATCTCGATAAATTGAGTATACCTCTAGAAATATCAATTCCGATTGAATAGATGTCTGCTTTATTAAGTCAGGCACTAGGAAAAAGAGCATGCCCCTAATCGGATTGAGGGACAGACTTCACATTCAGGCACGGAATGGAATCAACTGTGATCGAATAAGCGGTTTTGAGGTCTAGAAGCAAGGTACTGATTGGGGAAGGCAGGGAAGTAACAGAACTGACTTACTTGCGTACCGCTCCGTGGGGTATTCGAAGATCAGAAGGCTTACAAAGGTTATATATAAATGATATAGTTAATGAGTAGGCAGAGAATGCCATGGTTGTTGTGAAAGAAGAAACTCTTGGAGGAAATGCCTTCTTAGCAATTGAATCCACTCCTGGTGATGAAGTCAGTTAAGAAGAAGAAGGAGCTGTGAGGAAGGGAATGATTGCACTAGTCCCACACCACGACCAGGGAGGAAAGAAAAGAGAGGGAGATAAGGAGGGCCTTCACCCTTTAAATTGCGTACTTTGGGACTGGGACTTGACTTGGGCAGCCGCTTTTCATTCGATAGATCCGTGCGTTCCTGATGAGAAGAGTCAATCTTGGAGTGCTATGGGCTGGGGTGCCGAATGCGGGTGACGTCACCTTCCAAATGAAGGAGCGGTATATGTCTATCGGGATGGGAAGGTGATCACATTGAGGGGGTTCGAACCACCACCCACTCAAATGATCTCTGCTCACAGGATGGAGAAGGGGTCCCATAGTCACAATTTCTTACAATATTCTGAGGCATTGGCCATAGATGTGAGTACTGACAGAAGGGTGGATAAACCGGAAGCCATACAGCAAAAATCTGAATTTGTATTTAGTGAACTACCTAATGGATTGCCACCGAACAGGGGGCAGGACCATTCATGGAATTGTTGTCAGGTCCTCCCGCTCTTATATCGGCGGAATACCGGAAGCCGAACTGAAGGATGAAAAAGAATAAATCGTGGCCGAGTTGCTTTCAATGGGCCATATCATACACAGTATTTGCATGGGTCTTCGGGAGACCGCCGTACCTGTTCTTATACATCCGTCCACGTACAGAACAATCCTCCTTTTGTTTGGAGGTACGTACGGAGTCGCTTATATCCAATGCTTCCGCTCTATAAGGTCTTTTTTTCTAATGACTTTTCGAGCTAATGAGTGACTCTAGGGTAGAATAGAGAATATAGTATGACAACGGAACAGATAGAGGAGTTCCTGATCCCAGTACTAGGGCGAAGGTGGCTGCTTCTTTCTCTTTTTACGAATCCTGGGGTAGAATCCGCTATTCTTGAAGAAGCCCAGAGTGAAAGAGATGAGGATGAGGATCCGGATGCACTTCTTGAAGAGAGAATAGCAGGCACAAGGGAAATGCTTGCTTTAGGAGTGAGTACCAGGCGAAAGTCTTCTTAGGATGATGCTGGAACTGTCTTCTCTTAATCTAAAGGTAGTTCACCGAGAGCACATTCATGCTCTGTAGCCGGAGTAGATAGATTCAAGGGGAAAAGGGAAAGCGAAGCTTTGAGTGACAGAGATTCCGATTCAACTTCTCCCACGGGGAAATCAAGCCTTTTTAGTGAAGCGGCGCTGTAGCTCTATGGTAAGACCCATGCCATGACCTCAAAGTTTTGTTGCACCTCTGGATTATTGAAGACAAGTTGAGAAAGAACCGTCTTGCCAATGCCTCCTGTGCCAATAATAGACAGAAGAGAGAAGGTTTTGCTGGAGTTTGTAGATGGATCACTTAGTAGCCAATTTTTCAGCTCGTTTATATCATCTGTTCTTCCTCTGATCGATCTGGACATGCGATAGGTGGTTTTCCGCCAAATTGGGATTTCCTCTCTCTTGTTCAACCCTTGAAGGAAATCTTTAATCTCTTGCGTGAGTAGTTGAAATTTCTCATGAATCTCATCTATCTGTTTTTTTAACATCAGAGAGTGAAGAAGAATTAGCTATATCTGCATAGTTTGAATCATTGGAAATTGTATGTATATTTACTAACCTGTCTCTCGTCAAGCTTAGCATCCTCAGCATCGTAAATAGCATCCTCAGCATCGTAAATGGCATCCTTGAAACGCCGTAACCAACCTCTAAAATAAGGGACGTCATCCTGCCAGTTGGCGATTTGGGCATTTTCGGCGATTTTTCCGATAGCATAAAGACTTTGCTTTAGCAAATTCAGCTTCATGGACATCCTCTGGTTCCGAAGAGAATGGACCGAGTCTATCAACTGAGTCATCAATGGAGTCGCCAGCCATCCTACTATCGTGAGGGTTATCGAAATAGGATCCATTAATCAAACTTGAATATGGAGATTGAGTAGAAACAGCAGCAAAAGAGAAAACAACAGAAAGCAATAAGTGATTACTAACAAAAAGAAGATAAAAACTCAAAAATTCCTAAATTTATTGGCAGAAGAGAAGATCGTACTGTCTGCTTTCTCTCACCTGGTCACCACAAAGAGAGGGTTGATGGCTCGAGGCTGGAGGCTCTCGTTCAAGAACGCAAGGTAGGTTTTTAAGAACAAAAATAATATAAATAAAGAAAACGACGCCAAGAGAGAGGGACGGGGGCGGATTCAATCCCAGCAGTTGACCAACAAACAGCCTGGATTATGTCCGCTAGCTTCATCCTGGTGTTTTGTAAGATACTGAAAAATTTGCTGAACAAGTACTTACATATGGATACTCCATTATTTGTCTATCCAAAAGCATCTCAACTTTTATGCTCTTGAATTGGTGGTGAATGGGTCTAAGTTTAGTCAATCAACACATAATTTGAGTTACTGATTCTTTATGGATTCTTTATGGAGTGAGAAGTTGGAAAGTCATTGTTTCTTCTTGAGGTATTATATGGAGTTACTGATTTGCGTTGGGGTTGTATGTGTGCAATTCTCATGAGGTACTTCACAATTTTGTGTGCATGCATCTTTCTTGAGGTACTTTATATTTCAAGTGATAGCTGTGTTTGTGTGCATTTTTATTTGGGCACTTTGCAATTTTAGTTGGTAGTTGTGTGTACATTTAGATTTAGATATGTGCATTTTTCTTTGTGTGGGCATGCATTTTCGTAGGGCACTTCAAGTAATATAATAGTGTATATATTTTTCTTAAAGCACTTCACAAATTCAAGTGATAATTGTGTCTACATTTATTCTAAGGCACTTTACAATTAAAAGTGGTAATTGTTGTTAGAAAATAACAATAATAATGAATAAATTATTAAAGTGTTATTCATGTGAAATATTAATTAATTTAAGGGATTTATTCGGGGATTATGAAAAGTTAGTTTAACTTTCAAAAAATACACATAGTCAACTTGATGGAAGTTGGCTATTTACTTACATGGGTTTTGTCTCTCCCAATAGAGTCTCTTCATCGTAGTCATCACAAAGGTGTGAAGAAAAAGCGAAAAGAAAAGAGATTATTCTAATCAGGAATAGATCAGATGGAGATCATATAACAGATAACAAATAACGAATCAGATGAGTACTAACTGGATAAATTCTATTGAAAATAAGGGTATCAGCATGATATCAAATAGATCATCATAAGATCAAACAACAGGTATCATGTAAAATACCAAATTTAATTAAAAAAACCCATATGCTATATTAGGCCCAATCCATTTGTTATAGGTTAAAGGGTTATAAGATGGTTTGATATGGGTTAATGGAGGCCAACCCGTTAACCAAAAGCTATCCAATAAGAAACCTACATAAAACCTAGAAATCGCGAGCCTCCTCATCTTCGCCCGACGCCGCCTCTCTTTCTTTTCCTCGCGCCGCCTTCCTCATCAGCCGAAGCCACCGCCGCGGGCCGTCGACACCGCCGCGGGTCTGTTCGCGCCGTCTCCGCCGAAGCCGGGTGAAAGAAACGCCGACACCGCCGCCTCATCTCTGCTTCCTCGAGCTGCTGCCTCCTCCCTTCTTTTCCTCGCCTTTCCTCCCGACGCCACGCCGTAGTCGCCGCCGCGGGACGCCGACGCTGCCTGTCGCTCCCGACCGACCGCACAAGGGCGCCGCCGGACCGGAAAGGTAAGGGGAAGTAATCTAGGGTTCATGAGCTTGGATTCCTTAGATTTGGCTTGTTTCCGTTTCCACAGTTGAGGGGGGTTGACCGATTGGAGATTGAAGAAGCTTCGGCAGCAAGCAAGAGGAAGGTGAAGAGAAAGAGGATTTAGGGCTCGGTTGGCCTTCAATCAGAGGTAAGAATTTTGGATCTATCTTAGTTTATCTATTTCTTAGAATCTGATTAGGTGGTATTCCGGTCATGGAATAGAGGTCTAGATGTGGAGTTTTGTTCTGTTAGGTTGATCGGTGTGATTAGGTGTTTGACTTTTAGATTTAGATACTTTTAGATTTAGATTGGGGTTTGATTCATGGTGGATTGACTTTACTTGGTTGGAAGGTTCGGTAGGGAGGAATTGATTAAATTTATGGATTGTAACTTGTTGGGTAGATTAGCATAGATCTGTTGATGGAAGTTGCTATTAATTAGTTAAGAATTTTTGATGTTGGACTTTATCCATGTTAGAGCTTATAAATGATACCTTTGTTGGAGGGCTGGTTGATTGGTTAGGTTTTACCTTGATTAACGGTTGGATTAGGTTGATTGGTTAATTCGGGATGATTAAACAAGAGGTTTGTTGTATTGATTAAATTAATTAATGCAACTAATTGATTGATTGGTTAATTCTGATGATCGCAACCAAAGTCTAACCTAAGTTGAGTTAAATGCGGGGGGTTTAAACCACCTTTAATTTGATAAGATTTATTGGATATATTATTTAGGAATGTTGTTTATTCCTGTGCAGGACCTTGACTTATTGGTCCTATTACACGGAGTTGTATATTTTTCTAGGGGTTCTGGTTATCGTCGATCGTCAGATCAGGTGGGTACTCTGTACTTGGTCAATACAGGAATTCATTTTCTATGCATGTATTGTTGCTTTTCTATCTATTCTATTAATATCCATGCTTTATAGATAGTATTTAGTTGATACCTTTGATAATCACTACTTGATATCTAACGACTCGGCCCTTCGGCCCCTTGGGCGGCCCAACTGGCGATCCCTTGGGCAGCCCAATTGGCGGCCCAACTGGCGGCCCCTTGGCGGTCCCTTGGGCTGACCAACTGGCGACCTCTTATGTCGTCCACCGATGATCCTCGGCCGTGGTACTTAATCTGGAGGTCTAGAGTTCGAATCCTGGGGAAGGCAAAAATCCACTGCCCAGGGGTGGAAAGACCTAGTGAGTAATGACACGGCCGAGGGTCGTCGATTGATGATGTAAGAGGTCGCCAGTTGGGCTGCCCAAGGGGCCAAGGGGTCGCCAGTTGGGCTGCCCAAGGGGCCGGGTCGTTATCGTGTCCATTTATTTTAAGCACTTCACAACTTAAACTATTCCTTTTTGTTTTTATTAAAAAAATAAAATTGCTAAGTAGACTTCATAATTTCATGTGGCAGCCAGTGAAGAAAAGCAAATTATTTTTTTGTTTTATTTTACAACGAAGATATATTGTACGATAGACCAATTCTACCATACATACATATTTTAAGCTGAAAGAAAAATGGCCTCCAACAAGAAGAAACTTGTTCTTTTAAGTGAAAAACTTGAAACTAAAAAAGTGGAAAGAAAAATAATTACAAATAATTATTGTTAATGGATAGTTGTGGATGTTGATCTAAGAGCTTATGTCTAATTGGTCAGTTCATTGACATGTTAATGGCTTGAACTAGTAGTATAAATGTATATTAACACGGATCATATCTCATTATATTTTTGACACAGTCCTTCAGGTGATAGATGCATCCTTTTTGGTAGCATCATCATTGATTTATTATTGTTGGTCACTCAATAATATTGATTGTCGAATCATCTCTATGAATGTCGACAATCATTTTTAAGGATCGGATGACCGAGTAGAGGGGTGAATAACAATTTTAAACCTACAAGTATGATTTTATCTATTCTTGCTATCGAGTTGGTAAAGTTATACAAAATTAGTATAGCGGAAATGAAACATAGATACAAACAAGCTTATGAATTGCTAACAAGTTTATTTAACATTGTTTGACAACCTCTGGGCTTTAACTACATAACTTATGATTCATCAATAGATCACTCCTAGCTGAAAACTATTAGTTTTCTCCATCTTAATCAATTATTAGAGGTGAAAAAATCTCTTACAATCTTATGATTCCAAAGGAATTATAAGGGAGAAGATTACAGAGAAAATACAAGGCTTTAATAATGTTTGGCCAATCCTATTTCCTCTACCTTGAAGCCACTCCAATGTCCTTATTTTATAGCCTTTGAAATCCTATTGAAAATCTATCTACTACTCAACAGTCGACTAGTCTTTCTTAATAAGTCAACTAGTGCTTGTGATTCGATTAATATCGTGCAACAATTATTCCTTTCTACTTTCCACATTAGCCAATAATCGATTGATAACTTACCATTGCATCATTTGTCCAGTCAACTCTACTATGAACACATAATCTCTGGCTCTTCCTCATTTGTCCAGATTCATAAGTCAGTCAACTATTTAAAATTGTTGAGAACTATGCTAATTTAGTTTTTAGATAAATTTATTTAATTTTACTAGAAAAAATTTATTAACAATCCAATTTATTAGTGGCAAATTGAGTACAATTTTAATTTTCAATGACATTAAATTAAAATTGATTATATCATTAAATTTATGATAATTTCCCAAACCACATAGGTGGTTATGCGTTTTACCCAAATCATGTAGGTGATTTTGAAATCGTTCAAATCACGTAGCTCGACGTGGGTTCATTTCTCATTTTACCCTTGATCCCATTGGCACGATAATGTCATGTGTGTTGGAAGCAAACACTACTTCGAACCACGTTCCAAAACATTTCATAAAGCAAGCGACCTTCATCCGAACCAAAGGCAATGACCAACAAACAATGCAGCTTATTTTCTGATGAACAATGATTTTTTGCTGTGTAAAAAAGCCGAATGGAGAGAAGTTGACAAACTTCAGACCGGTGCCTAATATTTTTCAGTGAATGGTGCAGCTTCTTGTTAGAGAAAATGGTTAAGGGAGCATAGGTTAGAATTGTGGCTCCGCTGGAATTTCATATTTGGCGAACTTTTCAACTTATTGTATGTTGAAAAAAGCAATCGGAGAAAACCTAACAAATGTATCTTGGTTGTAACTTCTCCGACGAACAATGCAGTTTATATCACCGACGATCTTCAAAAGGTAGCTACTCCTGACAACATGCCTCCGTCCTTAATACGAAGTTGAAACTAACAAAACCTTGCTCTAGGCAGTGGCTTTTCCAGTTTTCTGTTATTGTATTAGAGCAGAGTTCAGGCAAGGTGTTGGTCGCTGGGTGTAAGCAACTGTAACGGTAGTTTGAAAATTTTTAAGTACTCATTAAATTCTATCAACTAGTATTCTAGATAATTTGTAAATCACATAAGAGATGGTAACATATCAAATTGCCCTTACCAATATTGTAGCCTAGGACATCTTTGTAATATTGCTTAATATTTTTTGGTCAAAAATCAATCACATTAGCTAGCAGTGATAGCTGAAATTGTAGTGTGGATGCAGTTTTACATTCTAATCAATCTTGTGAATAACATGTAAGTTTTCTTCTACTAATCTAAATGAATAAATATGATGTGTAGATTAACATTATATGAAACTTTGATAACGTGGTTTAGTAAAATATCGATTATCTTATGTTGGTAATGCTATGCATCTGGACTTTGTTGTCTTCTCTTTTTTGTCTTCAAAGTTTTATTAATAATACCCTTAATCAATCAAGAATTTGTGTGGTTACGAGCTTAAGTTGCTTGTTTGTGAAATGTGAAATTTTGAAACGTACAACTAAAAATTTAGGAACATGTGATGATTTATTGACTTCCTTCACTTGACTAGTGTTTTATAGAAACTTTCACATATATAATAGAAATTATTATTATTTGTAGTTGCATCAATGTGTGGATCCATTTTCTTATGAATTATTCTCACTTCAGATGGAATTGAGTGATTCACAAAAATAAAATTGACTTAGTATTGGTACATCAAACATAAATACCAATGATAATAAAATATTATTTTTCGATTCTGCTAGTGTTGTGGTGAATACTATAGAGATATTATGAATTTTAGATACAATTGGAAAGAAGAAGTTGTTAGTATTGAGGATGTCATAGGCCAGAGTTTGAAATAAATATTTGAAAATACGTGGACTAAATCAGAATATTACGATATTAGAATACTAGTAGAAATTGAAAAAGATATCTCCACTGATAAATTTATATCGAATGATATGGATAATTCAATAGATTTGTCAGTGATCTTCAATAAGTATATTGATCTTGAAGATGTTTTTCCATTAGCTAAAGATGTTTATAGAATGAATTCAACACTTATTGCATTGCAAGGGCAAGACTAAATGGGAGTGATAATTTTTTTTGTTGGTAAGGTAATGTAAAATTTAATCTTTAACAAGTTTTAAAAAATTATTTGAAATAGTAGTGTAATGTCTGCTTTGGTTTGTTGCATGGGGGGAGTATCCCATTTTGTCTAGTATGCTTGCATGGATTGTATAAGGGAGTACCGTACAACACAGACTTGATTTGTTAAATCACGTTATAGCAGTTACAGAACCATAGCTGCTACAACATAGACTTGATGTTGTTGCTATAACATAGACTTGATGTTGTAGTAGCTGTTGTGTTATAGCTGCTACAATGCAGACTTAACTTGTTCAATCCTATTGTAGCATCTGCTGAACTGTAGCTGCTACAACACAAATTTGATGTTGTAGCAGCTACAGAACTAAAGTTGCTACAACACAAACTTGATTTTCTAGTAGCTATGGAACTGAAGCTGCTATAAAGGAGTTCTTAACTTGTTCAATGGCATTGTTGTTAGTGTCAGCCCTTAGTGTCAATCATAAGATGATTGTTTAGGGAACATATGTATCATATTCATTAATAAAGGCAAGGTTTGCTTATTATATTTATTTCTTATCCGTGTCTATATGAATAAATATAATAGTGTCCTTGAGTAGTAGGTTCTTGTCTACAGCATATCAATTGGTAGAATTGATAGTGAGAGTCTGTAGATATATATAGAACACTACTCTTAACTATTCCTAATCGAGCATTAATATGCAAGGACAATATTAATGCGTTGAGACTAGCATGTAGGTCAATTGATGACTTAATCTCACAAGTCATGGATATGTGATATCACGTTGACACATGGGTACATATTAGAGACTATGTACTGAATTGACCCGCCATGAGAATGTTTCATGGATCGTTATATAAGTGTCATAAACATTCTCATGTGACTATTAGTATGAATAGTCCTTAGACCTGAAGTCACTACGGTTCCCTACATAATGAGTTGTATACTTTGGCTTCGTCAAACGTCACCCGTAACAGGGTGACTATAAAGGCGATCACTGGGTATGCAATAAGTTATGCGGAGGGATGTGAGTGATGTAGATGAGATCTATCCCTTCCATATGACGGAAGTGATATCTATGGGCCCCTTGATAGAGTAGGACTGCAAAAATGCATGATCATGCTCGAATAAGTCAATATGAGATATTGAGCTTATTTGATTGAGTAGTCTACTTGGAGATCAAGAAATTCATGATTGATAAGAGGATGACACGGTCTATGCCTCATTGATCAATCTAGATATCAAGGATAGAAGGACTGAGTCATACAAGATAGTAGTCACGGAAAGGTTGTGTCGGATCTCGACATTCTCGTCACTTGGGTAGCAATGATGTATTGCTAGATGCCGCTCATTGCTTATGTCTCTAAAATGGTTTTAAAGACATTGCCAACATTACGAGAACCTATTGGGTCACACACTTAGGAACATGTGATTTGGAGATGGTTCATGTGATGGATCATTAGGCCATTGGATTGAGTCTAATGTAGATTAGACTCATTGAGTGGGACTCAAGGTAGACTCATTGAATTAGACTCGAGTTGGACTCAAGTCAATTCGGATTAAGTGAGACTCGAGTTAGACTCAAGTCAAATCGAATCCATTAAGAGGGTTGTATGATCATCATGCATGAGATTATCATTAAGAGGGTTGTATGAGCATCATTAAGAGGGTTGTATGATCATCATGCATGGCATGCATGGGATTAATAAAGGTATTAATTCCATGGAATCCCAAGAGCCAAAAACCCTTTATATTTCATAGTTGGATATAAAAAGGGATGAGAGGCTCTTGAGAGGAGGACTTTTGATCTTCTTCCTCTTCTCTTCTACCTTGGTCGAACCTCATTGTGGCTAGCACCACAATTTGGTTTCTCTCCATCTCAGTGTTCGTGTGGATACCGTGGCGGCGCGAACACACTGATCGTGCTGAGATCTGTCAACCTTTGAAGGCAAGAGTTGATGTCGGGATTGCGAAGGGCTCGCATCGAAGGTAACCTCGATTCCAGTAGATAGAATCGGTAAAACAAGTATGACTTTCGCATGGATCTCTGGAGGGATCCTTTTTCCGCTGCGTTTATGCTGCTACAATTATTTTTAGGCGTATGTAGATCCCTACAATTGTAGCAGCTACTGAACAATAGTTGCTACAATATAAATTTGATGTTGTAGCAGTTATAGAACCATAGCTACTACAAGAGATTCTTGACTTGTTCAATTGTGGTTCATATTGTAATCTGCACTCAATTGAAGTAGTCATATAATATATTTTTCTTTAATTTTCATATTCTTCATTCCACTCAATTGTAGTAGTAATAACTTTAAAAAATTGTTAATTTTTGTGTAGGTATTCCCAACCTAAAAATAATTTCAAGATGCACTTACTAAATATGCTGCGAAGAGATAATTCATTTACAAAATAAAAGACTCAAAGAAAATCGAATTAAAGTAATTTGTGATGGAGAAAACTACATATGAGCAATAATTGCATGAAGAGAAATAGAGTTGACTGTTATGAAATATTTAGATGAATATTAGTGCGGTCTTGGTTTAGGAATGGTAGATCATTCTGCATGCACAACGTCTTTTATAGCTTCTCAGATTGAAAGTCATTTTCTATTTGCAGATAATTATAAACCTAGAACGATTCAACAAGAGATGAGAGCACGATTTATAGTAGACAT
This sequence comes from Curcuma longa, assembly GCF_044706935.1. NCBI lineage: Eukaryota > Viridiplantae > Streptophyta > Magnoliopsida > Zingiberales > Zingiberaceae > Curcuma > Curcuma longa. Next base: position 8,110,950 of record NC_133881.1, read on the forward strand.
ATCATAAAAAAGTATACAATTCACGTCAAAAAGCTTTAACAAAAATGATATGTGATTTCTAAAAGGATTATGGTGACCTCTCTAAGCTTTTACGGAAGCTAAAATATAGAGACCCAAAAACATATGTTGCAATGAAAACAAGTATAGATAAACAAATTCCAGTGTGTTTTTGGGCTTTTGGTGCATGTGGTAGAGTTTTCAAACATACTTTCGTAGACTAATAGGAATTGATGCAACGCACTTGAGTGGCAAATTCTAGGTGTTTTATTGATGACCACAACAATAGATGATAATTTAAATCTTATGTCAATTGACTTTGCAATTGCTGAGGTAGAGTATGGACCATCTTGAGAGTAGTTTCTAAATCACCTAAAAATATTTCTTCTAGTTGATTCATCAACTATGACAATAATATCTGACAGACATCATGGAATATTATTTGCAATGAGAAAAATTTATTCTATTGCTCACCATGGATTATGTTGTTATCATTTGTCTTGTAATATGGTAATAGACACTCAGAATAGACCCGTATTAGGATTGTTTTGGGCTGCAGCTAGAGCAAATATTATTTTCGAGTATGATCAAATTATGCAAAGGATGTTAGAGAAACATGTGAATGCTTATAGATGACTATAAAATATTGAACCTACAAAATAGGCAAATATATATTTTTCTAGTAGAAGATACACAATGTTGACCACAAATTATTCGGAAATTATGAATGCATTGTTCAAAGACACTCGAGAACTCCCAATAATAGGACTAACAACTAACATACGGAGGAAAGTTACACAATGATTTTATAATCGTGGGGAGGAAATGTTTAATTCTGCACGCTTCTTGCTATGAAGGAGATTAAAATTAGGGGAGGAAGAATTATATACTATACAGTACTTCCACATAGTAGAATAGAAATTGAGGTAGTGACTTCTGCATCCTCCTATATAGTTGACATGAAGAGTCATAGATGTGATTGCGGTGATTTCCAAATATTAGAGATTCCTTGCTCACACGTTATTGCAATGTGTGCATTCACGAATATGGTTCCATATTCGTATTGTGAGTAATATATTTTTTTGAAATATGGAAAAATACTTATGCGTCGTGAAGTAAAGAATTTTAGTCAGTAGGTGCATAAGATTGTATTATTTTACCACCTCGTAGTGTTGTGCAACCTGATAGAAGGAAGAAAGCGAGGATCGATTCGAAGTACAACGAAAAGGTAAAAAAATGTGCGCCAAGTGTAAACAATTAGGGCATAATAAAATATCATGTAGAAATCCTCCTGGAGAACAATCTAGTGGGAAAAGGACTAGGGGAGAAATAATGAGGTTGAGGAGGTAACAAATTTGAAAAATAAAATAAAAATTTTGGTATACAAGAAGAGAAGACAATGATAGTCACTAATGAGATGGAAGAAGAAGATGAGACAGATAAATTACAATCAAGGGGCATGTAAGTCAAAGCTTTTTAAAATAAGTTGAAATATCTATAATAATTCATAAATAGTAATGCAATTTCATTGATTTTACTTTTTGATGTGTATATTAAATACATTAAGTTGTGTTTTTTTTTTTGTGTAGGAACTAGAAGGTAAATTTAGCAAAATAAAAATGAAAGACAAGAATACAATACTATAGTAGTGATCGACAAGATTGCTAAAGCAAGGGAGGCCGAAAAAACAGGCAAGGGAAAAGGAACTCATCACAATGAGATTGAAGGCAATTAGAGGAAGTTGAGATATATATAATAATGATTTAATACTACTTGAAATTTTATAGATTTCACTTTTGTTTATTAAATAATTATAGTTCTGTTTATTTGTAGTATATTGAAAATAAATTTATAGAAATCAAAGAGAAAAAACGAGATCAAGATGTGGCCTACCTCATATTAGTATTTGAAAATTTAAGATGACCTATTTCTGACTTTGTATGGGAGGAAGACTATTACACATTGACAAAAATATCTTCCTTACATATGTCTTAGGTAGCATTTTTATCGATGAGCATATAATCAATTCATTTATTGCTCAACCGGATTTAGGGTAAAAATTTTCCTTCATGTAATAATTTATATTATGTTTGCAATATTAGTATACTAAATTATGAATATATCTTGAATTTTACGGTCATTATAAAGCACTTATGACAAATAATTTTATACTATATAATCAAAACTAATCTGGCTAATTGACAAATTAGGTATATGCTACCTTTGAATATTGATCGTGCACATTTTCATCTAATGGTTATGAACACCAACACAAAAATCTTCTACCATTTTAATTCAATGTCAAGCATCCCAAAATATAATGAATATTTTACAGAGTTGATCAATAATAAAGTTTGTGAATTAACGTTATACTTGTGAAGGTGGTGCGATTGGGACTCAGAAGTCAAGATGAAAGTGGTGCGGGAACAGATATGTTGGTGATGTAGAAGCTTTGGACGGCCGATGATGTCAGGATGAATTGTTAAAGTCAATAGTGTTCGATGGGAAATCGAACGGAAAAAAAATTAGGGTTGTCACACAAGCAAAAAATGGCTTAGTGTCAAAATTTTAGATTTTTACTGGAAAAAATATGAATCAGTGCTTCAGGTTGAAAATCTAGTTCACAAGACAAAGCGGCGGGGAGGGGGAGGGGTTTTGCAAAGGGTAAAATCGGAATAAAGTACGCGATTTGGACAATCTCAAAACCACCTACTTATTTGAATAAAACACATAACGACCTATGCAATTTAAAAAATTACCATTAAATTTATTCAAAATTTTAATTATTCACCTCACATGAGGTTCCGTTTTTTAAGTGAGGGAAAGTTTTAAAATATTATATTAGCGATAAAATAAAATTTGACTTTAGTAATTTAAATTCTAAAATTGAAGAATTTTTGCAATTCTCGCAATCTGCGTGGCTATCAGTCTAGTATTAATTAATAGCCAAGTTGTAGAAATCTTGCTTGCCTTCTGCCTTTTATTTTACTATAAATTCTTTTATTTTTGAGAATTTGTAGTTGACAAAATCGATCTATCATCCTTGCCCAGGTCGTTTTCTGTCATCTGCTTTCTTCTGCCTTATTCTTGGAGCTCAGAAGAGCAAAGCAGTCATGGAGACCGAGACACCACAAACCCAAATCGCAAGCTACCTTTCGCTATCCCTTCTTGAAAGATCACTTGATGCCATCGGGAGATCTTGGGAGCACCAGGAGCCAGAGGTTTACAAAGCAAAAGCTGGACTGACGGAACTATCAGATATTCTGCAATTTATCCAAAAGTTGCACATCTACGACCAACACAAGAAGATCAGCAACGACTGCCTGGATGACTGGTTATGGCGCTTTAAGGATTTCTTCTACACGACGGAGAACGTGCTCGACGACCTGGATTTTATTGAATTTCGTAACCGCGAAAGGCAAGGCGATGGTGTTTCAGCATTTGAGGAGATGCATTTTATGAAAGCGATAGAAAAGTTGCCGGAGGTCATCGAGACAGCCGCTGGCCTCTTTAGTGAAATTAAGCATTTCAAGGAGGAGCTGAAAAAATCAAAACCAGTCTGCAGCAGCTTGGATCAACAGATAAACACCAGTTCGGGACTCCGCACGTTGCCTTCCAAGGTTAGGGAGTTGAAAGGACGAGCTGCTGAGAAGGGGAACATACTAGAGGCGCTACTTCACAAAGAAGGAGAATCAAAGGAGTCGCCTGTAACGATCAGCATCACCGGCCCGGTGGGAATAGGGAAGACAGAACTTGCCCGAGCTGTTTATAACAGTGCACAAGTAGAAGCTGAATTCGATGTCAGAGCATGGATTTACATGGGCAACCATCATCTTGGCGAGTGGTGGCTTACACTTCAAAGGTCAGTATCTCCCTCCGTCTATAAACAGAGCAAAATTCACAGAACCAGTGGATCGTATAGCATTTTGGAAACCATGAAAACAGAAATAACAGGCAAGAAGGTGTTGATCGTCCTGGACAACCTGACGGAGCGGTTCTGCGATGATTTATTCCAAGTATGGAGCAAAGGTGGGTAGCAGAATAATAGCGACTTCCCAATTTAGATATGTAGTCAACTCAGATGATTTGCTATTCGATGTGGAATTGGATGGGTTGGCAGAGGAAGAGTATTTGGAATTGTTCAAGGAATGCGCACTCGGTGACAGAAATCGCAACAAATATCCAGAGTTGGAAGATATAGTCGGAGAAATAGCTAAAAGGTTTGGAGGAAATCCCTTGGCTGCTGTGACAATAGGGCGTCACCTGAAGTGGCACCAAAGTGAAGAGCGCTGGAGGATGATCTCTCGTAGCAATTTGGGCATAATTGATCCAACAGAAAGTAACATTTTATCACTACTGTTGAGACGCAGTTATGAGCAACTACCATGGCATTCAAAGCAATGTTGTCTTGCTTTTGCATTGTTTCCCAAGAATTATCCCTTTGAACAAGGTCAGTTGCTTCGCATATGGAACGCTACTACTGGATTATTTGGTCCATATGACAATCCTGGTAGTTTTTCAGAAAGATCATTTTTTGTGAGTTCAGCAAAAAGAATGGTAAGCTCGTACTCCATGCTACTTTGCATGAGCTTGCAGATCGCATATGTGATGGTGAATTTTTTAGACTTGAGGATGAAATCGAGGAGGAAGACGACGTAGCTATCCCACACAAAGCTCAACATGTGTATGTTACAGCAGATAATTTTGTCAAAGTTTGTCGAGTATTACAAAAGAAGACGCACTTGCGGAGTCTCGTCATTGGTGGAATTCTATCCTCTGAAGAACACAAGACAAATTTCATGGAATTGCTAGAAGAGGTGTTGCTAAATTTGAAAGAGTTGAGGTTGTTGATGATCTCCGTGCTTCCAACTGGGAAATTGCCTGATGCAATTGGTAGTCTGAGACATCTTCGACACTTGGAGTTTCCTGGGGAATCAATTCAAGAGCTTCCTACTTGGTTAATAAATGATGAATTTGTCGGTTTAAGAAGATTGCGACTACGCAAAGCCATAAGAAGTGCAATATTAAAGCCTACTTGGTTAATAAATGATGAATTTGTCGGTTTAAGAAGATTGCGACTTCGCAAAGCCATAAGAAGTGCAATATTAAAGAGTGCTACATCAGCTCAAGAGCTTCCAACTCAGAAATCAACTGAATCAACAGCAAAATTAAAGAACCCTTCATCAGTTCAAGAGCTTCCAATTCGGAAATCAACTAAATCAAAAGCAATATTAAAGAATCCTTAATCAGTTCAAGAGCATCGATCTCGGAAAGTAGCTGAAGAAATAGAAAAATTATCATTAGTGCTTTCACATAGGAGATCAATAGATCCGTTTGACTCGAAGTTTTCTACATATGACAGAGAAGTTCTCCAATAAAAAAAGGAAATCCATAGAGTCTCTGTCTCTGAGACGAGATCCACAACGTACAAGTAGTTGAAGTGACAGCTACCGAAACCACTAAGATGCTCATTGAAATTACTTGTAATAATGAATTATTTATTGTTCTTTCTCATGCATCTTAATTTATAGTACGTCAACTCGTTTTTAAAAAAAAATAGAGATTGATATCAAAACAATTCGGTAACTAATCTGACTTAATCAAGCTCACTTTATATATAATCGCACTAGCCAGATCTAGTCCATAACTACATTGTTTGTTGACTAATTGTATCTCAAATTTGAATACGCATTGTTCTATTAAGATATATGTTGCACTCATTCAATTTGAATATAGGATATATATTGCATTGATTATTTATAGCAAATGAATTATTCGTCTTTCTCATAATTAAACATAGATATATCTCTTTTAAATATACAGACTTATCTAGTCAATTTAACAGCTTAATTATTTGACTTGATCAAGCCACCTCAACAATTGCACATGCCATTCCATAGCTAGAATTATGACTAGCTTGCAAGTTAAAATTGAATTTATGTTCCATTAAGATCGATATTGCATTTATTTATATGAATTATTCCTCAATTTCTCATACATATTTAAAATATAGTTTTTTAATTTAAAACAATTATCAGATTAATAATTTAATAACTAATTTGACTTTATCAAGTTCACTTTAACAATTGTACCGGACTCAGAAAGTTTCTGCAATCGTACGTCACGTGATGGATGGATACAAAAACAATCACGCGGCGCTAGCTTATCGTATAAAAAAAAAGATATTAAATCTTTATTTTGCATTTCGCCGGAGTTGATTGTGGTTTCGATTTGAGAAATCAGGAGAAAGAAAGTTTTTCCGTGGTGGATTAGTGTAGATATATGAGCAAAAATCTGCCGATTAGATTGGGGGAAAGTGTTGTAGGATTGATCATTGTTCTCAATTCAGAAATTAACACAAGTAATACATCAAAGGAGATGGAAGGTCTCTGGAAAATATTTCTTTGGACGAGAAAATTAAAAATTTACACCTTCAGATCAATTGTCATCATCCCAAAAATTATTTTTTTCCAACGTGCTCAACTCCAACATGCTTATCTTTCCTGTAAAGGATGTTCCCAATTCATAATATCCATAAAAAAATTATTTAACAAAATTTTTTCATGTATTTAATTAAGGGTAAAATTATAAATTTTTTTTGATTCTCATTACTTTCTTATTCATACCAAGTAGCATCAATGGTAATTATACTCATTTCAGTATCTATACCAACCACCATCAATTCAGTAATCATTCTTATTGCCATTAACCCCTCAATGAAAATTCATCATCAGTCTCATTACCGAATATATACCAAGCACCTCTTTTATGATTTTAGAGTGTTTTGGAATGATTATTATATTATAAAAAAATTTATTAGCCCCCGTTAAATATTATTTCTGGATCCGCCCCTGGTTGAAACTAATTGTATTTGATAATGCATGTATCGCAACGTACGTAGTTTGACTGTGTTATATTACCCATAGTAACAGCAAACATCACACCATATTATGGACTATGGAGATGGAGAGGAAGGAAACTATATAGCTAGAAAATCATGCAACGAGGATTAACATAAAAGAAAACCAGTTAAAAATTTGAGAAAGGAAAAAAATTCCAAATTTCCACAGGAGATTATAGGAGTGAGGAAGGAAACTATATAGCTAGAAAATCATGCAACGAGGATTAACATAAAAGAAAACCAGTTAAAAATTTGAGAAAGGAAAAAAATTCCAAATTTCCACAGGAGATTATAGGAGTGTTTGGATGTAGGGTTTAGGAGAGTGGAATGGGAATGAAATCTATTTCATTCCCATTCTTAATGCTTGGTAGATAGGAATGGATATCAAATTAAGGATTTGATATCCGTGTTTTCATAACCTATCCCTCCCCCGGTTATCGCTAAACCCATTCCCACTTGCGGTGCAATTTTTTTCCCGAGGACAGCGTTACCCCGCGTGCGATTTCTTCCGCTTCTTCCCCACCCGCGATTCTTCCCCACCCGCGAGCCTCCCTGCTGCCGCGATCGCCCTCGCTGTTGCCGTCGCACGCCCCTGCTGCCGTCGCACGCCCCTGCTGCCGCGCGCTCCGCCGCCGCCTCCCACATCGCTGCCGAGGTAGGGTTTTCTTCGCCCTTTGGTCTGCAGTTGAGTTCTCCTTTGAAGAGCACTTCCCTTATGGAATTTTTTTGGATTTCTTAGTTCCTATCGATACTTTGGAATTTATGTATTCGATTTGCTTCTTTTGCCTTTCGATCGATAGCTTTGGATTCACTCAACTTGCCCTACCCCCTTCTCCTGCCGCCGAAGCCCTAGCTCCTTGCTCTGCTTTGGATTTTCTACTGAGAACTCTCAATGGTTGTTTATTTGTGGAGTGGAAACAGAGGAAAAATAGAATGCCTACATGTTAAATTGCAAATTAACCTCCAATGGTTAATTTGACAACTCTTTATTGCAGGTGGGTCTTATGCAAAACATAAGAACAATTTTCTTTCAGAAGAAGAAACATCCTTGTCTTCTTGTTCAAGATACTTTTTGCTAATTAGATAAGAACTAGAAAACAGAAGTTTTTTTTGCAGTAAGAAACAAGTATCAGAATGTCTTTTACTGATTGAAGTTGATATCTCTCTTCAATAAAAGTAAATGAATACCCTTTAAGCCAAAAATGCAAATCTGGTTGTTGAAGCACAGTCTTGCTTATATTGGTTATGTCCTAATGGAAGTTAATCAAAATCAACCATTCTGGGTGACAAAGTATGTGCTGTCATTGACAATGCTGTAAGTTTTTTGTTGGCAGTGATGAAATCGTGCTTCATAGAGAATGATTGAATACAAGCTTATTCAAAAATTTGAAAAACATCATGGAATATATAGGAGTAATAAACACCAATTATGCAGTACACAAACTGGGAGCATGATATGGAAGTGAAACTTTTCGATTCTGTTATGCCATAGATTCTTTTTTAATTTGCTTTTCAACTTTTCGATTCATTTTCAGAAATGTATATTTCGGTTTATGATGTCATTAACTTGATTTAATATTCTTTTAGGATGGAGAATAATGCTGATGACTCTATGGGAAAAAATGTAGCACGAGGAAGAGGCAAAAATAAAGTTTTCTGGACGGAAGAGGAGAGTTGGGTATTAATAAGATGTTTGCAAGATATGGCAACTGATCCTCTTTGGAAAACAGATGGTGGGTTCAAGAATAACTACATGGTCGAGATAAGAAAGATTATGATCCAAAAGTTACCAACTTTCACAAAATCTGTCAGTCACATTGAATCTAGGATTAAAATCCTAAAAAGAAAATTCCACGCTATCAATGAAATGTGCAGGCAAAGTGGTTGTACTTGGAATGATGTTGAAAAGAAGATAGCTTGTGAAGAAACATGGTATCTTGAATGGATTAAGGTATGTGTATTAGTCATTATTGATTTTTATTCAAATTATAATGTCGTTTGTTATGGTTACTTCTTTAACTTTGTTAAGTTGATTCTTATGTTTTTTTTGGACAGAATCACAATGATGCCAAAAGTCTCTATAATGTATCATTCCCTTATTTTTCGGAGTTAGAGATGGTATATGGCAAAGACAGAGCAACTGGCCTTGTTGCGGAAGATCCTATGATGGCTGCACAAAACATCACTGATGTGGATGCTGAGTTGAGCATATCGGATGATAATTCACTTGCCGAAAAAGGAGTTGAAGTTGATTCGATGCCAAATCAACAACCTTCTGTCACATCAAGAACATCTCACCCTAAGGAGAAAAAGAAAGCATCAGCTGATAATGTTAAAAAAGTTTCAAAGAGGGCAAAGATTTCAACTGTGCAAAATGTTGATTCTGACTTCAAGTTACTCAGTGATCGAGTTGAGGGATTTATGCAAACTGTTAGCTCACACCTTGAGTCAATGTCATCTTGGGTTCAAGGTAAATCCTCAAAAATGCCACAAGTTCTTGAGATATTGGATAAGTATGGGTTCGTTGGTAAGAACAAGTACAAGGCTGCTCAAGTTATTTGTGAAGATTCTGTGAAAGTTGAGTTATTGTTCAGTTTGGATTCATCTGAAATTGAAGATTTTGTGCTCAGTTGTTTAGAATAGTATGCTTGTGATGTTGAGTTTGATAATTACAATTTTGCTTCTCTCACTTTTGGTATTGTGGTAGTTGTTATGGTGCCATGTAAGACAATTGTTTAGAAGATTCTGTGATATTGTGGTAATTTTGTGCTAAGTTGGTTTTGTGCTCAGTTTCTGTGATATTATGATAGTTTCTGTGTAAAACAATTGTTCACTTTTGGTATTGTGATTTTGTGCTAAGTTGTTTTTGCTTCTTTCACTTTTGATATTGTGGTAGTTATTTTGATTATGTAAGACGATTGTATTTTGGACGATGATTTATTGTGGACAATTATGCCATTTGTACGTTGGGATGAAAGAAAAATATTTATCATATTATATTTTTTAAAAAATAAAATGGTTTTGTCTATGACTCTATATAATTACTTTTGTCTTTTACATATAAGGGTAAAATAGGAATTTTGATTGATTACCATTCCATAATTTAAGTCAAACCAAACAACATTAATGGGAATAATACCCATTCCAGTATCTATACCAAGCACCAAAAATTCGGTAATCATTCCCATTGCCATTAACCCCTCAATGAAACCCATTACCATTCCCATTACCAAATTTATACCAAGCGCCCCCTAAGATTATCAGAGTGTATGGATCTGAAATCCGCTGAATTTGGGCTGGAAATTATGGGGCCGTGAATCCTTTCGTGGGCCTCCAGTTAACAGTCAATCTATGGGCTGAATTTGTTTGACCAAAATGATTTCAGAATTTTGACTAGGTCAGTGAATTAATAATCAGAAATTTTGACCAGGTCACAATCTTTCTATATTTTCCAAAAAAAAATAAATTGACATGATCTAGTTGCTTTTGGCCAACATGTATGATTTTTCAAATATTGTCGATTCAAACCAGCAAAAAAAAAAAAAAAAATAGACAAAGATACAGACAGAATCAATTAGTCAATTACAAGAGAATTACAGCATAAACTCTCATCTGAGGGGGGGGGGATTTTCCCCTTCAATTTATCCATTTACATGTAATAAATAAAATGAACCTAAAAACCCTCCCTCAACCATCCTAACAACCCCCATAAAGAGCCCCTCTACCACTCTGCTTTGTGTGCTAATTCAAAATTTTGTTATGAAACTTTAATGACTTGAAACCATTCATTTTCATCTTGCACTTGTGAAAGACTCTGCCTTCCACCTCATGGCTCTTTACCTTCTGCATAATTAGTTTTTCAGAAAAATTAAAATGACAGAACATATATAATTATGCAAATAGATTGTTAATTCTCATAAAAAATGAAAAATATATTGATAGAAACTCACCATTAGCAGGAGAAGGATCAACATGTACAAAAAAGCTGGCAGATACAATCAGATAGCAAAGAATCAACATTAAACCTTTGAAATAGTTAGAAGTTCCCTCGTGCAGTAGAAGCATAATTAAGCTTAAGCTTAAGATGTATATACAAATCACTTTCTAAAATAAGTGACATCCTCGTAAACAAAATAATAATCTTAACAAATTAAGAAGTTTGGGTTTAAGCATGTGTGCAAATAGTTGAGTTTCAGAAATGAATCATCTATTTATCTCATGACATCTCTGAGTTAGTTGAACTAATTCATGAGAAAGAAAAGAACCATTTAACCATTAGAATTAGAATCATCCAAAAACTAGTAGTAGAAGTGGTGTCTTGATACCTGAAGCATGAAGGCAACAACTAATACAGTTATAAACAAAGTTGCTGTCTCAAAAAGTTGAAAATTCAAGTCCATGGGTTGTCCCATGATCCATCCTACCACCACACAAAAAGGAATCTGCATAGCAAATGAAGCATCTAATCGAAACATTAAAATGGATGATCAATTCGTAAAAAGTACTACTGTTTTATGTATCGATCGATTGGACGGAAAGAATATATAGCACTATGAGCAAAGAACATATGTAAGCAAGTGTGAATTTGGCTTACCCCAAACATGGAAATCTGAGTAGAGGACCCAATAGCAACTCCAAGAGAAATGTCCCAAAAATGAAATATTACATGAATATAGTGATTTAATTTAACTAGGAAAATAGACTTTAAAGGAAGAGAGAAGAGTCATCATACAAGCTTGTCTTTCATGGCAAACATAATAGCACTTGCATTCTCTGCAGCATTGCCAACAATAGGCAGCAAAATGACACTGATGAAAGAAATAGGAATGTTCCATGCAATTGAAGCACCCTGTCAAGTGAAATCCATTTATGAAGGATGCAACATATATATGACTAAATGAACTTCGATAATTAAACGATCTTCCAAATTTTAGAACACCAAGAAAAACTAACTCGCACTCTAAAGCCCTTTGAGGAAAACAAAAAGGGTATTAAAGGGCGAATAGATACCTCAATTGCATCCACCAAGTAGTCAGATAGAAAGTTAATACGTCGGTAGATATTAAAGAATATGCATTGGATAACCTACCATGAGAATATTTTATAGATTGTTATATGTGTGTCATAAATATTCTCGTAACTATTGATACAATCCTTTTGACCTGAAGTTTCTACTATTCTTTACATAAGTAATTGTATACTTTAGTATCCATAAAGATCACCTGTAACAAAGTTGATTATAAAGTGTGTATGCAATAAGTTATGCGGAGGGATGTGAGTGATGTAGATGAAATTTATCCCTTCCATATAACGAAAGTGATGTATATGAGCCCCTTGATTAAATAGGACTACTAAAATGCATGGTCAGACTCAAGTAAATTAATATGAGATATTAAACTTATTTGGTTAAATTTACTTAGATATCAAAAAATACATAAATTGATAAGAGGATGATATTATCTATGCCTCGTAAATCAATCTAAACGTCATGGACAAAAAGACGAAGTTATACAATAAAATAGTCACAAACAAATTAGATCGAATCTATGATATTCTTGTCACTTGAGTAGTCATGATGCATTGCTAGAAGTTAGTTATTGCCTGTGTTTTTAAAATAAGATTTTATAGTCACTACCAACGTTATGATAACCTATTGAGTCACACACAGAGAGCGCATCGATTTTGGAGTTTTATTTTAATATGACTAAAATAAAATGGGTCTATTATTTTGGATCTTAAACTTATTAGATTAATGAGTTAATTTAATTGGATCTTAAACATATTAGATTAATGAGTTAATCTAATATGAGTTTGGATTAATGGGTTAATCTAATATGTGTTTAAATTTTTCAAACAAACCCAAATCAAATAAATCTCATGGTTTAATATTCACGTTTGTATTTTCATTTGCATTTTGGATATGTATACACTACTAGAAAAATGTTAATAGACAACGCCCCAAAGACAACGGTTTTTAGCAAAAGCGTTGTGGTATTTCAATTTACAACGTTTTTAGTCAAAAGCGTTGTCTTTTGAAACCAAAAGACAACGTTTGTTCAGAAAGCGTTGTCTATTAGCGTTTATTTTGGGTCAACCACAACACTTTACAAAATCGTTGTCGAAAACGTTGTCTTTTAGCGGGTTTTTTGCCAAAGACAACACTTTTAAAAGTATTGTTGTTTAGGGTTGTCGTTGAGGGTTTATATCCAAGTTTTTTATCGGGCGAGTCCGCGCTTTCCTTCATACTCAGGGAAGTCGATTGATGTTATCTTGAATTTAATAGAATTCTTGTAAATCAACTTGCGGAGTCCATTGATAAAATAATCTTACCATATTTATCTAATATAATATCTAACTTGAATATTTTAGAGATTGATTTTTAAATATATATAAATTATACTTTAAATTTATTCGATAGATAATTCAAGAGAGGACGATTCACCTTCCGAATTAATCGGGTGAAGTTCATGTACTTAAATTATTACAAATATAAATATAACTTAAATTATAATTATAAAATTATAAAAAAAATACTGTGATATACAATTATGTATCATTTAATTTGTAACGTTGTTTTGCGCAGTTAGGATCGAGGATCTCGTAGCCCTAGAGCGTGAGAAAGGGGGAATAGACACCGCTGAGCATCCCACGCTGCCGCCGAGCACAGCCGCGTCGCCGGCGCCGCTCACGATTTCGCCGGAGCGCCGCAGCAGCAAAGTCTTCGAGGATCTCGTTGGAGCCCTAGAGCTCGTGAGAAACTGAACGATGGATTGATGGAGCAGGGGGAATAGACACCGCTGAGCATCCCACGCTGCCGCCGAGCACAGCCGCGTCGCCGGCGCCGCTCACGATTTCGCCGGAGCCCCGCAGCCGCAAAGTCTTCTCCCTATTCGACAAAACACCCTAACGCCGAACCCCCTTCGTTCGCCGTGGCCTCTAGACACCGGATCGCCTTCGACAATAGCAAACCCTCGCAACCTCATGTGAAGCTTTCCCCTCTCTGATCTCCAAGAGTCGCCGCCTCCTGTCCCAGCGACCTTGCTACTGCTCTTGTCCGCGTCCAGCTGTCCACTGCCGCCAGCAGCCGAGAGAAAGTGTGTCGAATTGGAGCTTCCCTTCTCTTCAGCAGCCGGTGAATTCGTGTTGGTAAGGTCGCCTTCCCTTGTATAAGTGCTTGGTTCTTTAGGTAATATGGAATTTTCTTGTGACGGATAGTATTCAATTTTCTCTTTTCATACTAGTGAATTGAGTGAACTGAAGAAATTTGTGAAACAAGAATGCTGCAGCCAAAACCTTCAAAATAAGAACAGAAGGAATCTGAGAAGCAAGAATGCTGCAACCAACATCTTCAAATTTGAGTTTATGCTCTGGATGGACCTTCATCATATGCGGAACCATTTCATTTCTGACATTCTGTTATGCTGCAATAATATCGAAGATCCTTCCAGAACCAAGAAATTCAATTTTGTTCTCTATTCGAAATGACTGGTAACTTAACTGTCTTTTTTTTTAGATATGTCAAAATGGAATACAGTTGAAAATCATACTAGTAGTCTGCTGCATTCCTAATTCTTGTCACTATATATTTTTGAATCAAAATAGCCTTTTTGTTTAACTAGTAGTCATATTCATTTTGTTTTGTCTGCTGCATTCCTAATTCTTTAATTACTAAATTGGTTCTTTTATGAAAATGTTAGAGAGGTGTCAAGGAGGATCTATAAATGTTTCAAGAGGATGATTGTATATTAATCCCCTTTCTTTTTTAAGAGTGCTGCAAGTGTTAGGTAATGTTTAACAAGTATTAGAATTGTAGCATACAGTTGAAAATCATAGAGCTGGAGCTTGGAAGAGGTTCTTCACCCTTATTAAGATGCAGCGTTACCTACTATATTGTTGAACACCCCACACAAATAAGGTTAGTTTTTTTGGTTTTCTAATGAAAGTTACACTTCTTTGATAATTATTTGCTGCCTAGACTATTTTGATCAAACAAGTGCTAATGAAGTTAATTCTTTTCTACTAAAATTTATGGTAGCTCATATTTTATTATCGTATGTAGGGCCTTAAGATTGTTTAATTCAAACAAGGGAAGGAAAGGTCGGAAAAAACCAGTGTGGGAAATACTACAAGTATGTGTTATTATGTTTGATATGGTCTTGATGTGTGTATTTGTCTTTTAACTGATAGTGGAGTCCAATTACCACAGGCTCCTCGGCAACCAGATGGGAAACAATGTGGTTATTATGTGATGAGATTTATGAGACAGATTATTGCAGAAATTGAAACTATTGAAAGAGATGGACTACGATCAATAGTACTTGTTCAAATCATTTATCATTTTGCAAAGTCAGTGTTGATTGTTTTTCCAATTAACTTAATCTATATGTGTGTTCATATTTTAAGGCAGCTGAGTACACTCGGGCAGAAATTGATGAGGTGCGTTCCGAGGTGGCAGACTGTATACAAGATCATATTTATGAGTAGGTATGGAATGTTGATCTCCATAATTCCATTTATTTGCAATAAATATATTTGTTTGTGATTCAAAGTTCATTGAGTATAATTCTGCTGCTGTTGTGCCTATATTTTGGATAAATTAGTATTATCTTTTGGCAGGCTGGTCTTTGGCAGATGGACCTGCTGTTACTTGGTGAAGTATGTCTGTTACTTGGTGCTTCTAATGTTGTGATGCACCTGTTCTATTTCTGCTGCTGTTGGAGGATATTCTATTGCGTTGAAACCTTTGTTATGGATCTGCTGCTGTTGTGGAGCTTCTGTATTGGAAGTTGTAACTTGAATTTGTGTTATGAACTTGTATAAGTTGTATGTTATCGACCTGCTATATGTTATGAATTTGTATTATGAACCTACTGTAAGAATGATTTTTGTGTAAATATAAGTTGTATGTTTTGTATGTAATTTATTAAATTTTGTAGCCAATGACTTTGTATTTACAAAATATATTATTTCTTATTTACTGCTAAAAAAATCAAAAGACAACGCTTTTAAAAACGTTGCAAAACCCAAGCAAATTTGTAACAAAATTACAACGCTTTTTAACCGTTGCAAAATGTGTTGTCATACCTATTAAAAACAACGTTTTTAAAGCGTCGCAAAAAACGTTGTAATATTTACAACGCTTTTTCTGCGTTGCGAAGGTGTTGTCGATGTTAACAAAGACAACGCTTAAAAAGCGTTGTCGTTGAGGGACCCCTTTTACAACAGGGCCTCTTACAACGCTTTTTACCCCACAACGACAACGCGTTTTTCGCGTTGTCTACAAAAGGCCTCATGCCAATGGAGATATCTTCCATCCTTTTAAACCCATGATCTTTTCTATGTGTTTTAGATGTGGGATTATGTTTGCACCTTTGCAACCCAACATAAGATTGGGATGTTGGGCCCGTGAGGCTTATATTGAATTGAGTTATTCTGAAATCCTAACGACCTCTGAAAGTTTATTGAAGACTAGAATGGTTGTTGTTGGAAAGTTGGGCTGCTGTTGTGCAAAATTATTTTCATATCTCGAATTTGGGTGATCTCTCCATCCAGGATTATAAGTACATGACATAGGGTTGTTCTGTGGTCTTTGTGGCTGCTGATATTGGGGTCTACTTTGGTACATGTTTGCTGCTACCACCTGATCTGGGAAAGGAAATCCTTCATCTGGTTATAGTGAGGGGCAGATATCAGTCGTGTGGGAGAGGGTAACGCTCGGGGTATGGGAGAGGGCTAGGGTTCGCTCGATCCCTTTTTAACTCGCGTCCCTCGCGAATCTCATGATTTCCTCTCCAAGGAAAATAGAGATCGCGATTGTGACTTTCATTTTACCCATTCTAACATCCTCCCCCACTAAAAGAAATTTGGTCCCCAAATTAAATTAACTAAGAGAAATTGATACTTGAGGAAAATAGATGAGGATATTGGCGCACATATCGTCCTCACGCTTCCACTGCGCTACTCTGATCAGAGTGATGCCTCCATCCTATCTTCACAAGGTGGATGTTTTTGTTTCGCAACTGGTGTTCCTTGTGATCCAGAATACGAACAAGAAATTCTTCATATGTCGCATCCGACTGTAGCGGCACTATAAGATCCTCTAGATCAAGTGTTAGATCCGGGGCATACTTTCGTATCATAGAGACGTGGAATACATTGTGCACTCCTATTAAAGATGGGGGTAATGCAAGTCGGTAAGTGAACGGCACCAATCCGTTCCAGGATCTGAAAAGGTCTGATGAATCTGGGAGTCAACTTTCCTTTCAATCCAAATCTCTTATTGACTAGCAAAATATTTGTAGCTATCCTACAACTGCCTTCTACTCAAGATGTTTTTATGATAGAACTGAATCTTCCAAACCCTGAGATAAATTTCCCATAATAAAGAAACCTAGATTTTCTCTCAAAGATCTATTTCTCCCTGGATGCCATCTAGCAAATATAGACTTCCATACATACAATTATATTGGTCTATTATGGATTATTTCTTCATAAGGAGATTTATATATTGTATTAGAGATTATATTTTTATCAACTTGAAAGCTTGGTTTTCTGGACACAACAAAAACCTAGATTTGTCAAGAATTCTTTTAAACATCTTACTCCAAAATTGTAGCAGAAACATTTCTGGGAAGCATATTCCTCTATCTCTAAACGGACTCAATAATTCACCCCAAAAATCCAAAAGCTCTCACGATTTCAATAGGAGATATCTACAAGTTCTTTTACAAGTGACCAACCTATGATGGCAATCATTCTACTATATGCAGAATTTTAAACTTAATTTTGTATCACTTTTCTCCTTTTTGACCAATTACATATTGCAAACTACAACTCATAGATTAAGAGTTAACCATATCAAATGTATCTCATGATTGCCATGTACCATCCATATGAAATCAATTTTAGTTGACTCATGTATAATTGCATGGTTGAATACCATTTGAAACATTTGGACATTATAATGGGTTGTAACTAAGAAGACTTTTAAATAAAAGTTAAATATAACATATATCAATTATGCTAGTGTTATGGCTTCCTTTTAATTATACTATCAATGTATAACTTATAGGATTTTAATTCAACTGTATAAATAAAAATTAATTCACTAGTTATTAATTTTATAATTATAATTGAATATTATTCATATAACCAATGAAATTTAAATTAATCATAAGATAAATAAAATTAATTATAAGATAACCAATTTAGTGAGTTTTGATGTTTTAGTTTAGAGAATTTTATTTTCCTCCTCATAGTTACTAATTATTTTTGAAACACCCCAAAAATTTTAAAACTCCATTTACCCATATAGTTTTAATCTAGTGTCAAAACACTCAACCCTACTAAATCCTAACACTTTTATTTTCTCCCGAATGCCGAAAGAGATTCTTAATCTACCATTTAGCCACCTCTTGGCCCATAAATTTTCTTCTAGGTGCTTCCTCAAGGTCATTCTAGATACTTCTAGAGAATCTTTTCAACATGACAATATATAGATATTTTATAGGATCTTTCTAGACATATAAACTATACTATTGGATCAAATTGATCCCAACCGCCTTTTCAAGAGGAGGATGCCTATAAATAGCTCTCTTCCCATCATTTGTAAATCATCCTCACGAATAGTAAGCTCTCTTCATATATCTCTTGAACCCTCTCAATCTCTCTTAACTTCTCTTGTATGTCTCTAGCAGATTAGGTTTAAACTTATTTAGTAACCTTGCAGGCATAAGTTGTCTAAATGTCGCATAGGTGAGTGGTGCTAAAATTAAACCCGTAACAACCAACAGATTTAGAAATCAATTATTCAATTTTTTTTCTTTATATTCCATTAATTTACACTAGTAACTAAAACAATCATCATTAATGCCCTTAAACAAAATGTATGCAATTTAACAATAAATAATATAGAATTTTGCCTCAATATACTTCCTTTAGCTAGCTCGTATCCAACATATGAATTGATGATAACAAGCAAGATTTGAATCTAGAATATGCTGCTCTAATGCCATTCCAAAGTTGATCATTTAGTCACTTATCCCAAAACCTTAGTTTGTAAGAAAGTTAATTGCCATCTCTTTCATATGGCTTAAGCTTTTTGAATGTGATTAGCCAATTAATATCAAAGGCTATGACTTCAAATTTTATCTTAGACAATAATATTATCTCCTCAATGTATATGCCCATTTGGATCAATCAATTGAAGTATATTTACCTACGCATGAATGAAGGGGGGGAATATTAAGGATATAGATTGTTTCCTTTCTAACAGTTTGAGCTCCTTGGTTAAATTGTTAGCCAATCCATTTTATCAATTAGAACATACAGGTAAACTTAAAGCACAAATTGGACAAGCAGATATGGCCTCTAACTTAATGTGCATGCTGTAAACCAAGGAAGGTTTCTTTGGGTTTGTAGAAATACAATTATGAAACTACTGTGGATTTTGAGACCAACATAATTGCTATAGACCAAAATAGTGAGCACAGTTAATTTTAACATTGACTTCCAAGTGGTCTCTGGAGTCTAGACCGTGTCAACGTCTCACCTATTGACCTCCATCGAGAATGATGACCATAGATGATCACAACTAAGCTTTCTGTCTTCTTAATTTCCTAGGCGACAACCACAAGCTAAGATTCTTTATCCCATTATACCTAATACCTTATACTACTAACACTATTAACACTTCTCATCAAGCCATTATCTATATCCAACTTGTTAAACTAATCAAGAAAGGATGGAGTATAATAAGAAGGGAGAATTAAGAGGGATCTTAGGAACTAAACAACTTAGATAAATGCAATTAAGACAAGGAAGGAGTAGAAGTTGGATACCAGATAACAAGACAATATCTGAGGTTAAGGATAGAAGATCTAGTTTTAGCCACCACAAGGAAAACAAAGACAACCTCACTAGCTGAAGAAGAGAATGACCAATAAAGAATCAAAGGGTTTGTTTTTTGAAAATAAGATTAGATAATTGCTGTCATTGAGAACCAGGTAATGGAAAACCCTTGCAAAACAAATTGACAACCAACTAGAGGAGAAAATTAGCATTGGCAGCTAACATCAATAGTCCTTTTCTAAGTACTGATATTCAGGATGTCAACCTATACGTGCCACCCAAGGGTATCAATACTGATAATCCATAAGATCGAAGGGTTGGAATCCTCGATGGGGAGAGTGGTGCCTCATGCAACCCATAATCAACCCTTTGAGTAGTCGAGGTACGCCGACGTGTATGACCACGATCTCAACTACTACCATTATCCGTACTACGGATGCGGCTATAGGCATGGCTATTGCCCCAACCACTATCATGGGTAAGTCTGCCTCATGACATCATGTTTAAAAATTAAATAAAAGTTTCAATAATCGATTGTAATTTGAATAAATAAAGGACCTCTAATTCCTGTAGCTCAGAGACACAACTTGACTTGCATAAATCATACGCAGAAAATAGAATCCTAAAATATAGTTGAACCACGGACATAAATTGCAAACTTAGCTCTGATACCAATAAAATTGGTATCAAATAGACTAAAAATGCAAGGACTAATCCCGGAAGATCTAACTGCTTTGATACCAATAAAATTGATATCAAATAGACTAAAAATGCAAAGACTAATCCCGGAAGATCTAATTGCTCTGATACCAATAAAATTGGTATCAAATAGACTAAAAATGCAAAGACTAATCCCGAAAGATCTAATTGCTCTGATACCAATAAAATTGTCACACCTCGGAGGTGTCGTTCTCGCACACCGAGGGTACCTCACTTGGTGACAATATAATAAGGAACCAGTACAATAAAATAAAAGAGACATAATATACCATAAGCTAAAGTAAACCCAATTGAAAATCAACACGTCGAGTCTCTGAGCAACTCTAAAGAAATTGAATCAAGGTAGTATTAAATTCATGCCTGCAAATCTGGAAGCTAAAGAATGTAGACAGTTAGCCAAAGGCTAAGTGGGTAATCAGAAAAGATGTGCATAAATTTAATCTTATTTAAGAAGCCAAGGAAATAGAGTAGATTATTCTTAATGTCATTTTAAGTTCTCCTTAAAGTTCTCCATTTATACATAATATATATATATATTTATCTGTATCACTATCTTCAGTGATCATTGTTTGGAATCAGGTACAAGTTGATATATTAATTTCGTATCTCAACTTAATTATCATAATTTATCATCCATTATAATAATTTCTCAATCATGGTTATTTAATCATGCTATATTAAATTATCATCAGTATAATCTCAACATGAATAATTATTATAATCGGTGTTAACAGGTGCATAAGCAATACAACGGGAGCCAATATCATCAGAGTAGAATGACAAAAATCTCATAATCTAGGCTAACAACGCCTCTTCAGAATATATCGTCGCATACATTATCTAACGTACGGACTAACAGCCCTCACTGGTGGAAGATAGGATAAATATTGACAGCAGCCTCTGCTCTATCACAACGATATATGGGCGGTCAAGTGCTCTGGACCGACAACTATGTCTCGCACCATTACTCAGGTATATGGTCCAGTACTCTAGTATATAACTCTGGTATAAAATTAGGCTCATAGTTAACACCTTTTAATATTTATCTTTTTTCTTTTTATCTCCGATCATTTCACATTTTATCTTTTTCATCAATTATCATAATGGTTACATTCTCAATATGTATCTTCTCGACTTGGTCTAAACGACCAACTCAAATCAAATCAAATCTATTCATTCATTTAGGTATTACTATAAGATTTGTAGGTAAGGATAAGTATCAACTAGATGCAATATTAACAGTATAAGAAATAAAAGATCAAGCAGTATAAAGACATGTATCAACAGCAGAGTAAAGGAGAATATCTATTTAAATTTTTGAAAACACCCTTTCTCCTTTTAATTATCCCAGACGAACCCATGTGTGAACAGGAAATTACTCAGTTGATTACCCTTTAGTGATTTAATTATTTTAACCCGATTTCAGTATTTTAAATGTCATTTTAATCCTCTTTTGAAAACAATTATAACATATCTCAATATATATATATCAATTTAATTTTTATATATTCATGCACAGGAAAAATATAGGAGTCCAAGGATAGAAAGTACCCACTTTTGTATCTACCAAACTCCGAGTGTTAGTAGATCAACGTGTTCCACTCGAACCAATATCTACATATAATATTAAAATAATTCCAATCAAATGAAATAAAACTACAAATAAAACAAAAGACACCAGATTCCACAGATAATGGAAGCTGAGCTGTATTGCGCCAGCTTGTAACCTAAGCGGAGCAATAAGTGGTCAGAATGAGTTGGTTGGATTTTGAAGGCGGGGGATTACTTGTGGGATTTCTCTCTCCTGCTCATTCCAATTTGATGGTGGGCCGGAGGAATTGTGCGAAGGCACGATTCGATCGATTCTTAAAGAGAAGGATTGCTATTTAACCTAAACCCAACCAACCACAATTCGATCAGAGAAGGGTTTCTATTTCACCTAAACCTAACCAACCACAATTCGATTAGAGAAGGGTTTCTATTTCACCTAAACCCAACCGACCACAATTAAAACCCTAAACCATCAAACTAGCCAATAAAGCAATGCGGAAAGGGAAGATAAGGCGGAGCTCAGGAAAACCTCGCAGGCGAAGTCGCGGTGTACGTTGATCGCAGCAAAAAGGAGAGGTGTTTCGTGCTTTCGCTAGAAGACACGGAACAGAGCAGAGTCTCAGGTGGTTGGTCGGTAGTGGCGTCACGGTGCGGATCAGAGAGCGTCACCGGCGGCAGGCGACGGCGTCGTGGTGAAGGTAGGCGACGTCGCAACCCGCGGCGGTCGGCAATCGCAGGCACGACAGGCGGCAGAGGCGTTGCAGC
This sequence comes from Curcuma longa, assembly GCF_044706935.1. NCBI lineage: Eukaryota > Viridiplantae > Streptophyta > Magnoliopsida > Zingiberales > Zingiberaceae > Curcuma > Curcuma longa. Next base: position 8,133,733 of record NC_133881.1, read on the forward strand.
GCGGAGCAGAGGGCGTCACGAATGAAAGGCGACAGCGATCATGTCGCATGGGAGAGGGTGGCGCTCAGGGTGTGGGAGGAGGCTAGGGTTAGCTCGGCTTCTTAAATCGCCTCCCTCGCGCGAGTTTCTCTTCGAGCAAAGCGGAACCGATCGCGACTCTTTCATTTTTTTACCGATTCTAACAACCATAGATCGACTACCAAATTGTTGATAATTAGCTACCATAATTTCAATGAGTTCCCTGGCTTGAGAAGGTGTCATGTTGACAAGTGCTCCTCCACTAGCGGCATCTATCATACTTCTGTTTATGGGAAGCAATCCCTCATAGAAGTACTGAATCAATATCTGCTCACTGATCTGGTGCTGGGGGCAACTTGCACAAAGTCTCTTGAAACGCTCTTAGTACTCATATAATGTTTCTCCATTCATTTGTTGAACACCACATATGCTCTTCTTGATTGCTGCAATCCTTGACGTAGGGAAAATCTTGTCCAGAAATATTGTCCTCATATCATTCCAGCTAGTAATAGATCCTGGGGGAAGGTAGTAATACCAATCCTTAGCCATATCTGTCAATGAAAATGGAAATGCCCTGAGCTTGATGTCCTCCTTTGTTATGGTTTGAGGCTTCATTGTTGAGCACACCATATGAAATTCTTGCAAGTGTCTATTTGGATTCTCACTAGCTAGTCCATGAAACTTCGACAATAGATGAATTATCCCTTATCTTAGCTCAAAATCCACTTCTAGTTCAGGATATTGAATGCAAGAAGGTTGATAAGCAACATCAGGTACTACCAATTCTCTGAGAGTTCTATTGTTGATGTTATTGTTGTTGTTGTTTAGTGCCATGTTCCTTTGAGCTCTCTGTAATGTATGGAATATTCTGTCAATATCTGGATCATATTCAAGTAGGTGCTCCTCAGATGCTCTTGTTATACACTCACTTGAAATCAAGCAAACAAAACACAACTAGGTGTAGAACAGTGCAGAAAAAACTCAAGTATAACAAGGAATTGAAGCACCAAATAATTTTTTTAATTTTTGTGACCACTACAGCGATACAAGTTACTAAAAATGAAACTGAGAAATGAAAATAAAATTTTTGCAAAAATAAAAAAGTGGTCAAAATGAAAGAATTCGACCAAAATTGGCCTTATTTCACAGCCAAAGGCTGTGAGTATTGTTCCCTAGGCTGTTTTCTATCAACCTATCAATTTTGGCCTTATTTTACAGCCAAAGGCTGTCAATATTGTTTCCTAGACCGTTTTCTATGAACCTATCAAATTTCAGATCAATCGGAGTCAAAATGAATAATTCAGCAAAAACTAGCACCAATTGGACAGTTTTACCCCTGACAAGTAAAATTCAAAGCAAGAACAAGCTAGAACTACTTAACCCCTCTATCAATCCCCGGCAAGAACGCCAAAAATTGATTGCTCACTGTTGTGTCATCTAAAATGAGCACACCAACTTAATTTATACCGAATCCCCTAACTAAAGTAGTATTGGATAACTCGAGTCGTCTCTCAACCATTGTAGATGGTGTGCGGTAATCCTAGTGGTTATTGTGATTGGGGATTTGGATTTTCTTTTTTCTGTATTGGATGGGGGGGGGTTGCATTAAATTCTAAATCTAAATAATGAAAAGAATACTAAGCATTGTAAATAAAATTTCTAATACGAAAGTGCTAAGAATAAATTGCATCAACAAAGTAAACAAGTGCTTCAACAAACAAGCAAAAGAAAGCTAATGACAATCAACATCTAAACTGTAAGAGAAATTTAAACAAACATTTAACATGCAAAATCTAATCTATACTCAAAATGGAAAGTAGAGTAAATCTAATGACTCTCCCTATGACTCTGCTGAAGGTGGATGCGAAGCGAAGCGGAACTCCATGGAAGCCCCCAAAAGCCCTTCAATATTTTCCTTAATATTGATAAAGGATAGCTTACGATATGGAAATGTGAGTGTAAAGTACTAATGGGCTTTAAATTATATGGGCTCTTATTGGGTAAATCTTTAGTGGATCACTAGTAGGATTTATCCTAAAGTCTAATAGGCCTCATGGATGCATAACTCATGGTGGGCTTTTAGCTTATGTGGGCTTGGCCAAAAGTAAAAGGAAAAAGAATGGAGGTGCCAAGGATTGAACCTTGGACCTCAAGGAAGTGGCAAGCCTAGGAGAGGTATGAGATAACCACAAGTTCTAGTATGTTTTCTTATAAGAAGCATAAGGGGGAATGGATTTAAAATAAGAAGGGACATCATCCTCTTTAAATGCAAGGTTTAAACTCTTTTAACTTCTATGAAAATACATGATTTATTTGGCCGAAATTCCATGTGTTGATGGTGGAGTTAACTTCATGAGTTGGAGGTTGTAGAAAGTAAAGACAAAAAGAAGTTACAAAGGGTAATTTAAATATCTTTTTCATGATTTTATGCTTCACCTAAACTAATATTTTTCTCCTCACTATGTGGTTGCCGAAACCTCCATGAGGTGGATTAGGGGGTTTTGTTTTCCATCATTAATGCATTTATAGCCTTTAACACAAGAGATTTATTTTAAAAAGGAGGAGTTATAAAAGGGAAGGTAACTTCTTTCTCCAATTAATGTACAAAAGAAAATATTCCCCATCAAATGTGATATTTGTTTTGGTTCATGATGTTGCCGAAAATAATTAGAGAGGGGTTGCATGGGGGAAGTTACAAGAGAAATATTTAAAAAGGAAAAGAAAAAGAATAGTAATTAAGAGGAGTTACTAAATTAAGGAATGATAGAAAACTTCTTTATCCATTTATTTTCTTTCTCTCATCGAAATGAAGGGATTTTCATTTCATTTTCCTCTTTTTATTTGATGTGGCCGAAGGTTTCATAAAGGGGAGGTTACATAAAAGAAAGAATTAAAGGGAAAGGGGGTTACTCAAGGGAATTAAGAGAGGGGTTACAAATCTAATCTATTCCATTTTCATTTTTTTTGTTTCTCCTCTCATTTTGTGACCGAAGTGCTCTTTCTCCCTTTTTGTTCCTCATTTGTGGCCGAGCACCTTGGAGGGTTTCTTCATCCATCAAATTTCCAAAGAGGTAGATTTAGGGAAAAAGGTTGGAAGTATTAAGGGAAACAAAGAAGAATCAAGGTGATCTTAAGGTTTTGTTTCTTCTCTACTTTCTTTCTTTCTCTTTTCCCTCTTTGGCCGAGCACTCTTGAAGATCTTTTATTTCATCAGTTCTAAGGAAGGGGATCAAAGGAGAAAGGTTGGAAGAAAAAGGAGGAAGGAAGGGTTTCCAAGGTTTTTCTTGTTTTTTTCTTTCGTTCTTCTTTTCTTGTTTTTTTTTCCTTAGGCGAGAGGGCTAATGGTAGTTCATTACCATGTTGTCAAACAAAGGTTTTAAGGTAAAGGCTAAGGGATCTCCAAAAGGACACAGAGGTGTTATTTTCTTCAAATACTAGTACTGTAAGTCTCCCCTCACCTGCAACATAATTGCTTAATGTTGTGCTCATGGGATTTATGTTTTAGCTTTATGTTATTGGAAAAACCTATGATAAAATCCATGTTTTTGATTGCTTAAAGTTTCGGCTATGCTTGATTTTAGGGTTTTTAAGACATGTTTTTGAATAAGTTATGTTTCCATATGACCTATGATGATGTATAAGAAATTTAGGGCTAAGTAAGTATGCTTTGTACATAGTAATGGTTGTATAGATTTATGTGATGTTTTATCATGTTTTAGGGTTCATATGATTAGATCTAATTCATGTTACTTGTTTTTGAAGTTTCGGCTAAATCATGTATAAGGGATTTAGGTTATGTTTTAAACTTAACTATGGTTATAAAGGCTATGTGATAAATTCTACCATGGTTTAGGGTTTCATGTGGTTAGTTCTAAAGTTCACTAAAGGAAACCCTAAATTAGGTTAAGGTTTCGGCCATGATGATGATATGAGACCTAGGTGATGGTTTAAAAGCTTAGTTTTGGTCTAATGCATGTTTAATGAACTCTTATAATGATGTATGATGTTTTAGAGGTTATTTGCTTTAATCTAAACCATGTTATGCACCCTAAGGGTTTCGGCCACATGATGGTTTAAGGGTCTCAAAGCCATGTTTTAAACAAGTTTTGTTTATTAATGATCTATGATGATGCCATGGAATGAATTAGCCTTTAGGTGTTTAAGAACCTAGGGTTTTCCCATGAAGGTAAGTTTCGGCCATGAAGAGATCTAGGGTTAATAAGTAGGGTTAAGCATGGAAATGGTTACATGAGTCATGTAATGTTTACCATGCTTTAAACCATGTTGTATATCCTTAAGCATTCGGCCAACTAAAGAGTTAGGGTTTGGATTTATGCTATGAACCTAACTAGAGTTTCAACTAAAGAGTTAGGGTTTGGATGTATGCTATGAACCTAACTAGAGTTTCAAGTAAAGAGTTAGGAGGGTCTAAAGCTTATGTGGTTAAATTTTAACCTAAGTTTGCCATATGCAAGTTTCGGCCAAACCATGATAAGGAAGAAGGGTTGGGTTTTAAAACTTAACCATAGTTGCAAACCCTAGTTAATGTTGTTTATAATGATGTATGAAAGTTACGGTTTATGGTTTAGGCTAAGTGCCTAAGAAACCCTATAAGGATTCGGCTAACCTTAGGATATTAGGGTTTAGCTGGGTTAGGGTTCCAAGTATGATTAACCATGGTTAGTTGTAGCTAACCATGGGTAGATGTTAAATGAGATGAGTTATGTTACATGGTAAAGGAAACCATTAAGTTGGCCAACCTTATGAGAATTAGGGTTTTGGTTGAATAAGGGTTTCGATGATGTTAACTATGTTGATGTTATGTGTTATCTCATGCCAAGGCTTAATAATGAGATTATGATAGGATGTAACATGCTATATGAAAGGAAAAGATGCATGAATGTTCATTAAGCTATGATAAAGACCAAGGTCTTATAAAGAAATGAAAGGAACATTCATGATAAAAATGAAATGAAAGCATGTACATCATTATGTTACTTTAAATGCATGGCTGGTACCCGACTTCCAAGGTTGTCGTTAAAGAAAATCCAGGTGACCAATTCCAAGGTCTTGGGCCTGGTAAGACCCTCGTAGGGCTGGTGGCTCGCTACCCCAGTTCTATTAGGGAGCGCGCATTGGTACCAAGCCGGGGATCCCAAACAATGTTGATGATTATGTTTATCTATTATGATAATAAGTTTTCAAAGGCATCTGCATTATGTTGTATGCATAGGAATGAATGCTAGGATAAAAGAATGGTTATGTGCTTTATGAAATGATAATGTGCTTCCAAGCTTATGTGCTTATTATGTATATGAAATGTTATGTTGTATGTGACGTGTGGATTTTGTGAGTAGGAAAGGAGCTTACTAAGCCTTGTGCTTATAGTTTACTTTCTTATGTTGCAGATCCCTCTAGCAGTCATTAAACGAAGGGAGGCAGCAGGAAAAGGGCTGATGAAGATGTGTGTGGTGGTGACTTGGCTGATGTCCCGGGCAATAGGAATTTTATATTTGCATGTTGAATGTCTGAAATGTTTAAATGTTTGGTCACGAAGAATGTTATTGCTAAGATGTTTTAATATCAACTTAATATCTAGACAATAGATGCATAATAAGTTTTGATTTATCACATATGAAATCACTGCATGTTATGTTTTATGTTTCCGCTGCGAAGTTTTGTGATTTTCGTATGTGATTAATTATATGAATGAATGAAAACAAACTGTAGCGTCCGTCAAGGCCTATGTAAGGGCGGGCGTTACATCGAGTTGTGAGAGCAAGTGACCGAGCTGTATGAATGGCCGGCCTGTGAGAGCATGTGGCCGAGCTGTGAAAGCATGTGACCGAGCTGTATGAATTGTCGAGCTGTGAGAGCATGAGCTATATGAATGGTCGAGCTGAGCTGACTTGACTGTATAGCCAGACTGACTATACATCTGGGCGATCTGATTTGTATGTGTGGCCGAGCTAAACTGGCCTGTTGAACTGAGCGTGTGGCTGAGCTCCCCTGGCCATGCTGAATTGAGCGGGTGATCGAACTCACCTAAATGTGTGGTGGAGCTGGCATGAGCGTGTGGCCGAGCTTATCTAACTGGGTGGCCAAGCTCACCCTAATGGTGTGACCGAGATGACCTGAGCGTGTGGCCAGGCTGGCATGAGCGTGTGGCCGGGCTGGCGTGAGCGTGTGGCCGAGCTCATCTAACTGGGTGGCCGAGCTCACCTAACGGTGTGGCCAAGCTCACCTAAATGTGTAGTCAGGCTGAATCGATCGTGCGGCCAAGCTCACCTAAATATGCGGCCGAGCTAAATCGATCATGCGATCGAGCTCACTTGAACGTGTGGTCGAGCTAACCTGACTGTGTAGCCCAACTGACCGAGGTTCGAACGTATATGTTTTCGAATAAATTCTATTTTCTCTTGACTTTTGACTCAACAGATCAGCTTGATTTTTGCCTATATATATATGTCCATACAGGAGCAGTAGGATTCTGTCGCATCATATATAATCCTAGTTTGATATTTTTGGTGTCCAATAAAAAAAATAGAAGACGTGTGTTGTGACTCTTTTGGGTGCCAGATCTATAACATGCGTAAAGACCACGAAAGTTATTTCGGAGCTCCCGGGGTATAGGTTAATTGGTTACAACGGAGCAGACTTACTAAAGTGAATAAGGGTCGAATTTTGACGAAATCGAGATAATGTCCTCCTCCGTCATGACCAACTGCAACTTCTCAATTTACTTTCTCACAGATGATCATAGGACCGATCGGTTGGAGCCGCTAGCCAAGGTGGCGGATTCCACCGAAACGAAAGTTATTTCAGAGAGAATATTTCGATGAGGGACCTCCAACATCTTATAACGGCCAACTATATTATCTTAAATTGGGTGTTTTTAATAATCTAGATATTTAGATTAGTATTGATTCAATTAATCCGGGAGACGAATAATTTTCTTTTTTATTTGTTCATCGAATAAATTCAAACTATTTCTCATCCAACAGTCAACATTTTACATTTTTTATTCTATAAAAAAAATATTCTACCGTATGCTACAAGTTGTGATTCGAGTTATGAGCGTTTGAGAGACAACAATAAAAAGTACTTAGTTTATAAAAGCATTTTTATTTTTTTAATTATATTTTTTAAACAGAACGTAAGAAATTGTTTACCAGTCTTTTTCTCTCCATTATTGTATTTTTTAAAAATTGTATTTTTATTTTTATTTTTAAAAAAAGAAGAAATTGTTTCATTTCAATACACACCATGCTGCAATAATACAACTAGCTGCAGCCTTAACGAAAAGCGGGAAGAGTTGGGTTGAATTATGGTGGCCCGTTTACTTGGACTGATCCCTCTGGTTAATCGGCGACAGCCAGGCGCCGTCTTCCCCGACGTCCTCTGCAGCTCTGCTACGTGAATGCACGAGTGTTCAGTGTCTTATTAGTCACCTACCACTCCATGCATCGCCTCGTTAAGGTTAACCTCTTCTTAAATACAACGACGAGGAAACAGAAACGCGATTAGCTGCTCTGTTTACCAGTCTTTTTCTCTCCATTATAAAAGGAACCCACCAAACTAAAGTTAATAGCACTGATGACGATGAGCTTCACCGTGACCAAGGTAGCCGAAGAGCTCGTCGCCCCCAGCAGCGGCGGCGGCGCCGCCGCCCAGCCGAGTCTCCCCCTCTCGTCCATCGACCATGCCATGGGCCTCAGGTTCTTCGTAGAAGTGGTCGCCACTTATGAAGGCGGCGGCCTGCTTCAGTCCCCGGCCGACGCCATCAGAGCCGCGCTGGCTAGAGGGCTGGCCCACTACTACCCGGTCGCCGGCCGGCTCGTGGTGTCGGACGAGGGAGAGCTGGAGGTGGCTTGCACCGGAGAGGGAGTGTGGTTCGTCGAGGCGAAGGCGAGCCGGTACAGCCTGAGCGATCTGAGGAACCTTGAGTTCCCTCTGGCGATCCCCAAGGAGGAGCTCCTCCCATGTCCGCCCCCGAGTTTGAACCAGCACGAGATGATCTTGATGATGCAGGTTCGACGATTTTGATAATCAAACGCGTGTTGACCGTTTTGACTAGTTCTGAAATTGTAAGATTGATCTGATTTAGTCAACTCAACGATGAATTAATTAAAATCTACCAACGATTTGCAGGTGACGGAGCTCAAGTGTGGCGGCTTCGCGGTCGGAGTTAAATTTCACCACATGGTGTTCGACGGCATCGGAGCCGGCCTCTTCCTGAAGGCCATCGCCGACATCGTCCGAGGCCTCCCTGGCCCTACCGTCGAGCCGGTCTGGCTCAGAGAAGCCATCCCGGCCCCGCCGATACGCCACCGGAAGCCCCCTCCGACAGTCGCCTACAACTTCGTTCGCTCACTCCTTGACTTCTCGCCGCACGCCATCAACGCGATTAAAGACTCGTACGCGCGGGGGACGTCCCACCGCTGCTCCACCTTCGATGCGTTGTCCGCTGTCCTCTGGCGGAGCCGCGTCCGCGCCATCGGCCTTGCGCCGGAGGCCGACGCCCACTTCGTCTTCCCGGCCGACGTGCGCCACCTGGTGAATGCTACCGCCCCCGGCTACTACGGCAACTGCGTGTACTGCTCGACGGTCTCGAAAAAGAGCGAGCTGGTGGCGCGCGCCCCGGTGGCCGATCGAGATCGTGGGGTGGATACGCGAGGCGAAGGCGAGCCTGGCGGCCAAGTTCGCGGCGTGGGTGGCGGGCGACTTCGAGGACGACCCATTCAGGGTCCCGATCGGATACGACACGCTGAACCTGTCGGACTGGAGGAGGGTGGGGTTCCACGAGGTGGACTACGGGAGCGGGGCGCCGCGGTTCGTGGCGCCACTCAATCACCACGTGTTCTTCGCCGGCGGGATCCTTCTGAAGCGGCCGGCGCCGGAGCAGGGGGTGCGATTCGTGGGGCAAGTCGTGACCAAGGAGCACGAAGAGGATTTCGTGCAGCAACTGAAGGAATTCGTGTGAACACGAAACGACACCGAAGTCCATAAAACGGCGCTCCTCACGTAACGCTAATAGCTACGTTACAAGAATATCTCTTTTTATTGACCTTTTTCTAATGAAGTGAATAATAAATTTGATCTGAATTAA
>NC_133881.1:8142959-8159831 GCF_044706935.1 Curcuma longa
TATTCCCCTATACCCTAAGGAGATACGTAGGCAATTTAACTATGTGTGGATCCTTTTTATATTTTTTATAAATTTATAATTATTAAATAATAATAATAATCTTAAATTATCGTAAACAGTGAATCAAATCATAGTCGATGTTTCTGAACTATAACCGACTTAGACGATTAAAGTTAAGAGTCAACATTACTGAACCATCGAATCGACTATTCTGAACCATCGAACTAACCGTTCTGAGCTATCAAACCATTAATTCTGAATTGTGGTCGGATCTAATGGAGGACTAGATGCTTCTCAAAGGATGAAATTTTGGCAAATCAAATGTGATTAAATATTAGCCAAGATTAAAAGTTATAGAGGAATAGATTCTAGAAAGTAAAAGTCTTTGCAAGTTAAGATGGACTTAAAGTTGGGCAAGGAAAAGTTATGGTAGATCAACAATGAGTGTATACTAGGCAATGAGTGAAGTCACAAAAATAAATCTTTAAGCAAGGGAAGTCCTAGTAAATTGAGGATGCTAAGCAAGGTTGAAGTCTTAATAAGTTGGGATTGACTTGTATTAAGCATACAAGGAAATCTTTCAACATGACATAGATCTGGCTTTAGTGTGATTGACACCAAAATACAATTCAACTAGTCAAAGAGGAGCAGTTGACTAATGAACTCAAAATAGTAAACATGTGATTTTGTCAAGTTCAAAATATAACAATTGATTGTTATAGAATCATAATTGACTAATGAAGTAATGACTAATAAGTTTAGAGCAATCGACTAATAAATTTAAAATCACAAAATTATAATTTGAATGTTTTGATGATTTGAACAGTCGATTGATGTTCAAGTCGATTGAATTATATGAAAGTGAACAAAATTTTTACAATCAATTAAATCACTTAATTAATGCATATGCCGTTGGCTAGCGTAATCGACTGATATTAAAATAGAAATATACTAATTGTATGAGTTTGAATTAAAGCGTCGATTATAATCATATTCTAACTAATTATAGTGAAACAATTGACTAAAAATTAATTGAAATGAAGATATCTATTTGATGAACAAGCAATGGATCGGAGAGCATCAAACAATCAACTAATTGATAGATTCTAATCACAAATCGAAACCCGATGAAGATGATTTCATGGAGACATCAGTGACAACTTTTAGAGATCTATTCGAGGAGATTTTTACACAAATATTGTTGTTCCAAACCCTTCATAGAGAAATTTAAAGCCAACAAAAGCAACCAAGCAATCTAATTCTTCTTTTGTAATGTCTATTTATGTACTACTATTGTTGTTGTTTGTATCTTTAGCGTTTTTGTATGTTATTGTAAGAATAGGACTATTGTAAAATATTTCATCGTCTCAAAAAGGAATTCAAAAAAGAAAAAGACCGCCATATTACAAATTAGACACCATGGAATAGAAATCAAGATTCTAAACCACATAAAAGGACCGGTATGTATTATTTTTGTCGTGTTTGTTCATTTTATTTCCATTGCACAAACTAATAATTTGTAGACGAGTACAAAAGCGAAAAAAAAAATGAAACACATCTATTTAGCTCTCCCTCTAGTTGTGACGATCTGATCCAATATCTTTGAATTAAAAATTAGGAAGCTAAAAGATGTTTTTTGAGTGGCCAGCTGTTTTGATCGCTCAAACCTTAACTACTCCCGGTACTAAACTCCTTAAAACTTCAAATTCACCCAAATAAGTTCTCTACACATCATTCCCAGCCATACTCCTCTTCAAGCTTAATAGATCATTGACGTAGGGGCAACACATGCCACCACACGCGATCAAAATAAGTAATCACATACACTAACAAGCAAACCATCAAATGCAAACGCCTAATTTAAAAAATTGGTTAAACATCAAACACCATAATCAAACATGATTGCAAAGGGAACTGATTTTCCAACATTGACGAGGCAAATTAAACACTCCAAAATAAATCAGATGCATCATGCAATTTAAACTCATGGAAAAAATTGGATGAACAGAAGGGTAAAACAAAAAATAAAGTATTCCAACAGTAATAGAATTCTATCAATGAAATCAAAAGAATGGAATGGATCATATTAATGTTTCATTCCATTTTCTTAGTTTCATTCCAGATTCTATTCAATTCAATTTATGCAATACCAAAGCCAATCTAAGTGTGAAAGGCATCCTCCTCTCATGGGACAAATATCAATTAATGCTAAAAAAACATGGGGAAAAAAAAAATCAAACCTCAGAGCTGAAAAGAAATCGAGATATCCTAAAAAGTAAACCATCTTCTTTGATAACTGACCTCAGTTTAATAGTACAGAATCTTTGATGATTACACATCCTAGACTTATCTTAGAAATGAAAATGTGGAAACTATTCTAAAACATAATGTCAAAATTGCCTTATTTTTCTACCAAAGCAGAAAATCGTGGATTCATTTTCCAGCTCCGTTGTTTTGCACTAACCTAGAGTAAATGCATATTTACACGCGACGTATCCTAACTCTGGTCTCATAGGCTTTGAAGGAAGCTTGAATTTGGACTATCCACATTTTTCTATACTTTTCTCCTTGTGTTGGTTAAGAAACTACTATGCTTTTTACTAACTGATCAACTGCATCACCCATTAGAAACATTTCTAGCTTGCTCATTGACTTTTGCTCATTTTCAATAATCATGGAAGCTGCTGGATCGTGTTGAGTATTCAGAAACTAGTCTATGAAACATGGATGACTTCTCTTCCAGTAACCGATGTGGGCTGTTGAACTCAGCAACTCTACCTGTGATGCATCAACCAATAAAATGTTAAAAAGACAAAACTCCAACCAAGGATTCAAACAGTCAGACTGAAGTATAATTAAGAAATCGTGTCTTAAGAAATTCAATGAATCAACTAGTTCAATCTCAACTTGACAAATCTATGCGGAGGAAACCAAAGAGATAACAAGATAACTACATGTTTATAGGCTTCAGAAGTACTTTTTTTTCTTCACCCCAACTCTGTGATGTTTATAAAGTCAATGATCCTCGAAAAAAAATGTTCCCACAATGACAGGATAGTTCAGAACGATGTTCTAGGAAACATTAGACAAGGATAGTTCAGAATAAGGACAAAAAGTGATTCAGAAACTTAGCACGAAACACTGCCAATGTCACATATATAAAAATAAATCAACAACAAAATCAAAGAGAAAGTAATCAACAAAGATTCTATGTAAATAAATAAATAAACATATATATACATATGTGTGTGTGTATGGAAATCTTCAGATATATAACTAAATCAACTACTAATTGATATAGAAATTAGCTAGATTAGAACTTACCATCACTAAGGACTAAAATGAGGTCACTATCAATAACTGTCGGTATACGATGTGCAATGGTGCAGACAGTACACTCTCTGAACTCTCTTCGTATTATCTTTTGGATAAGGTTATCTGTGGCAGTGTCAACTGAGGCTGTTGCTTCATCAAGCACCAATATTCTAGCCCGTTTGAGCAATGCCCTGCCAAGAGAAACAAGTTGACGTTGTCCGACACTCCAGTTTTCTCCATTCTCCAAGACTGGAGAGTTCAGAAATGGCACAGTTATTAATCCATAAAACATGATGAAACTGTTTAAACATTGTATGCAAATAATAGAATGAAGCTACAGAAACCAGATGTACATCTTTCCTACCATTGCATGGTATGCACATTGCAAAAAGTAAAATCACTAGTGAAATTTCTTGTTCTTTTACAGAATATAGATATGAGGAATCTAGGTCAAAAAAGAACTGGAACTCCACAATGTGGAGGATGCAAACATGCCAATCTATGCTAACATAGGGTTGAATCAAATCTGCATGGCATGCATGAAAAACACTGTTATGTATTATCTGAATTGTCACACTTCGATTACTGGTTCAGCCATGATAGATACTCAAAGAAAAGGCATAACAGATGCGATTGTAAATTTTCTATTCTCATTGATATTACTTTAATCTCTTCAGAGCATGTGAATTTTAATTTATGAGAATATAGATGAAAAAGAGCATATAGACTATAACCCCGAAGGAAATCCCCGTTTCTCCATGTAAACAAGTAATATACCTGGAACATCAAGTTTTTCTGTCTTATGACGAATCACATCTCCAAGCTGACATTTATCAAGTGCCTAGGACCAAAAAAGGTATTATTATTATTATTACTACTATTACTACTCCTATTATTATTACTATTTTAATATGCAACAAAAAATCTTATAGTCTATTAAACTAATATTACCTGCCAGATTTCATGATCAGAATGCTCTTCAAGGGGATCAAGATTGATCCTAATAGTACCCTCAAATAGTGTCGGCTCTTGGGGAATGATGCTAAGCTGAGAACGAAGATCATGAAGTCCAATGGTAGAAATGTCTATACTATCAATGATGATTTTCCCTTCTGCAGGTTCAATTAGGCGGAACAAGGCTTGTATGAGGGTGGATTTACCACTTCCAGTTCGCCCAACAATTCCAATCTTTTTCCCACCAGGAAACTTGCAGCTTATGCCGTTAAGGACCATAGGTAAAGTGTCTTTATAACGGGCCTTTTTTGACATCGAGAGGAAAATCAAATTAATCATTATCAGGTAGTAAAAGTGACAACATTCATTATGTAGAAGAAGTATGCATACAATTCAGCAGCATGTCCAAATTATAAGTCCGATAAAGACGACAATGTAGGTATGCATAAACATGAATTGACTTGCTAACTATCAATGTCTTCTATGAGAGCATGTAGGAAGTCATGAACATTTAAACAATATATACATCTGTAGGGATTCAATCATTCTCTAATCACTTATTGTATGTTCTCATAAATATGCTTCTTTCTTAATCAATAGCTTTTCTTCCACAGAAAATTTCTTTCCATGAAACCAGAAATGAAAAATATACACTTCATGCTAAATGGAGAATGAACAGATTTTCTGCTGACATGACTATGCCAGATTTCTTGCTCATGCCAACTACCTAGCAAGGAAAGTGATAGACGGGGCATCCTTTAAAGTAATACCTCATGGTTTAGTCAGAATGACTAAAATGAGAATTCAGGATTTCAAAATAAGTTTGATTAATTAAGCTCAGAACACCAAAATGAATTTCGAAACAAACCTTGAGATCAATCAGTTCGATAGTTCCAGTCTGAGGCCATGAAGATGCAGGGCGAAAATCCTCAATGATAGCTGGTGCTTCACTTGGGATCTGACAATATTGATGTATGCGCTCAATGGAAATTATTCTATTCTCAAGTTTACAAAAGCTCAATATCCACCGTGATAAACGAGCATTCATATTTAAGCCATAGGTAACTGCTAGACCTGCCATACCTACAGCATAAAGTAAGCTTGTTAATAGAAAATATCAACCAAAGAATCGTACAAAGATCATTACAATCCCCATTAGAAAGAATATAACTTAAGTTGCCAGGGTCCACTATGCAGCAACAATCTTTTTCATTGTTATTCAGGGTTATAATAATGCATAAACTATACATCCAATTTCAAATAGATGACCATAAATTCTCCCAATTTTGTGTGCAAACTTACCAAAATGTATCATTCAAGTCAATCTTGATATGCCTAGGGAAGCTTGTGTGGTTCCTACTCATCATGTTTTTAGTAAAAAAAATCCTGATCAAACTATCTTCCTTTCTCTTTTCTCTTTCCTCTCTCCCATTGTCCCAATTCCATTCTGGTTCCACTCATTGATGTATGTGTTGGTGTAGCGAGCACCACATCGAATCTATATTTTAATGTATGACAACTTTAAAATTAGGTTATTTATGGATCTGATGTGTATATCAAGTGTGCATATGCAGAGAACTTGACAAGGAAAGAAGTCTTGGGTAGATCAGGTAACCAAACACTAAACAGTGGAAGTAGGAAAGCCTTAATTGGTCATGTGACCGGATACTAGTCGGTGAAAGTTCTGATGGGTCAGATGATCAGAAATCAGAAGAAGTGGAAGTCCTAGTAGGTCAGTAGGAAGTTGGACCGGACACTTAGCAAGGTAAGTCCTGAAGGTACTAAGTAGGTAAGTTGAGAGACGAAATTGACACAAAAAGTGGTGAGAAATAGCGACTCTTTCTGAGGTAGAGGGTAGTCTAATTACTAGTTGTAAACCTAACTAAGAAACTGCCATGTGTTTCTAAGTCAAGATGGGCAATAGGTGTTGTCCAAAGCTTAGAAAATATTTTATGAACTAACTTTGTGATGTAATAATCAACTTGGTGATCTAGGCAACCGGAAGAGGTCCGAACTACCTTATGCAGATAAGTTCAACCAAACCAAGTCGTTGAACTTCTAAGCGTCCGGAACAAGGCCCGAGCAACCTTAGTGTCCAGGCGACTAGAGTGCTTCAAGGCGATCCGAAGTCGAGATCCAACGATCTAAAGGAGATGGTCAAGGGATTAAAGTTGACCTTGCACTAAGTGCTCAGAAGGCGCCCTGAAAGAGTCCAGCCGACTAGAAGCCGCTGCGTTAGCCAGATCCAAAGTTGAAGCGGATTAGATTAACAACCACACTAGGGTCCAAGCGACTCGAAGGACTCCAGGTGACCAGACATGTGCCATATCAGCAGTCAACACACCTCTATAAAAGGAAGGTCGAGACTCATTCTTAATAAAAAAACTCAATTATTCATTTGTGATCTGTCGTTACGTTGCTCACAAGTGCTTCTCAAGTTCAATCGATAACTCCATTCATCAAATTTCTATTTTCTTGTTGCCTAACATTGTTTTTCTATTACTTGATCTATTAACTTGCTATCTTGAAAGAGGTTTCTCCATCTCTAAATGTTTTCTAGAAAGGAGATCTTTTAGAGGGAATTCGGAAGTGATCCACCTAATGAATCATACGCCGTGGACGTAGAAACCCTAGAGGAAAGCTGAACCACATTAAACACCTATGTTTGTGTGTGGTATTTTGTTATTACTATTTCAAATTACTTAATTAAATTTACTTAGTCATTATTCTATGTCTAGGCAAGATAATTGGAGAAATCCTACCTGGTGCAATTAACTAAGTGAAGCTAACTGACCCTACTCTAAACTAGTTAGACTAAGAGTTGGTATTAAATTTTTTAGGTATGTCATTTTAGAATAGAATTGTATAAAGCACATGACTACTTTACGTAGAGCCTTGAGCCTCGCTACAGCCTGAAAGCTAATTCTAAAAATAATCGCTTTGATAAACCTAAAGCTAAATTTGAATCTAACCTAGGGTTGCAATTGCATTTTGAGTTGGGTTAAATCCTAATTATAAAATTGTTACTCATAAACCAAAACCCTAACCTAAACCTAAACTCAACTTAACAATCAACACTTATTTGCTATATTTGCGCTACTTACCCAAGATTTTTCAAAGTCTTGGAGAATTTTTCTATCTTAATGGCTTTGCAAGAAGGCTACGGTACCTCCCATCCACTTTTCGATGGTAATAATTTTGTCTATTGGAAGGGTAGGATGGAATACTACCTTTTGAATGAAATATAGAATTGGATGATCATCAAAGTCAGCTTCAACCTATCAAGAGACGCAATGGATTCGAGCTATATGTAATAATGACATCAAAAAAAAAAAAAAGCTCAAGCTAATGCACAAACCACTACTATTCTTTAATGTGGTCCAACTCAGGAGCAACTCAGTAAGATTGGGTCATTTAATAGTGCGAAGGAGCTATGGAAGAAGTTGATTGAACTTTATAAAAGATCAACTGACTCAAGCATTGCCAAGAAAGACCTTTTAAGTCAACTGTAAAACATTCAAATGAAAAAAAGTGAGTCAGTAAGTTAATTCCACAGAAGATTCAAAGAAATTCTCAATGGTGTCCACGCAATTGTTGAAAATTGAGATTTAATCCAGAACGCATTTAAGGCATTTCTAAAGACTATTTTATGGGCATCTATGATGAATGCGTATAAAGTGTAAGGAGTTATTTATATTAAATGAAATGAATTCTTTTGTGATTTTGAATTACATGAGCAACTGATCTTGATCAGAGAGAAAAAGGTATAACATTCATTGCAGAAAAATCTGATAAAGTCAACGCAAATTTAAAATCAAAGTCTAAATCCAAACCAAAAGACGAAACTGAATCAAAGTATGAGTCTGAACTTTCAACCAACAAAGAAGACTTATCTTCAGAAGTTGCAAATATGGTGAAATAATCAAAAGGAAGAAGTTTAAGGACTTATTTCTATTAAATTAGATGATTTTTTTGTGATTTTGAATTACATGAGCAACTGACCTTGATCAGAGAGAGAAAGGTATAACATTCATTGCAGAAAAATCTGATAAAGTCAACGCAAATTTAAAATCAAAGTCTAAATCCAAACCAAAAGACGAAACTGAATCAAAGTATGAGTCTGAACTTTCAACCAACAAAGAAGACTTATCTTCAGAAGTTGCAAATATGGTGAAATAATCAAAAGGAAGAAGTTTAAGGACTTATTTCTATTAAATTAGATGATTTTTTTGTGATTTTGAATTACATGAGCAACTGACCTTGATCAGAGAGAGAAAGGAAAATTTTTGATTGAGAAGAAATCTGATGAAATCAACGTAAATGTAAAATCAAAGTCCAAATCCAAACCAAAAGACGAAACCAAATCAAAGTACGACTCTGAACTTTCAACCAAAGAAAAAGACTTATCTTCATAAGTTGCAAATATGGTGAAATAATCAGAAGGAAAAAGATTTCTAGAATAATGGTAAAAAGAGAAATTCAAAGGAAGGATCAAGTCAATAAAGCAAACATCTAATGCTTCGAATGCAATAAGAAAGGACACTACGAGTCAAAATGTCCACTTCTAAAGGAGTCGAAAGAACTAGACAAGTCGAAGAAGCAAAGGAACAAGAAGGCATTAAAGGCAACTTAGATTGAATCCTTCTTCAAATCAGAATCAAACTCAGATCAAGTCAACCTAATGAAATTGATGGCTACAGAAGAAGCTTCAAAATTCGAGTCAAAAGAGTCAAGAGTCAAAATCTAAGCTCGAGTCATAAGTAGAATCAAATCAAGATTTAATCAGTTACTCAGATGTGTCTATTGATGAGGTAACGGATCCCTTAACTGAAAAGCTTTATGCTACAATTGCAAACTTATCTAAAATTTTAGCTAAATCCAAGTCTAGAGTCAAATCACTTCTTAAAGAGGTTAAAGATCTTAAGGAGGAAACTAACCTTCACTCTTCAACTAAGAAAGTTCAAAGTGGAACCTCAACTCAAGTGTCACAACTTGAGGAAGAGAACTCTATCATGAAAACACAAGTTGACAAGTTAAAGTCTATGTTGGAAAAGTTCACATCAAGATCCAAATATTTGAATATAATATTGAGTCTCAATGTGCTATGTACAACAAGATTGGACTTGGATTTAACTCAAGTCGACATCATGTCTCATGTCTCTTTTAAGTTGAAATAAGCTTGATTGTGCTAAAGCAGGATGGCTTGGGTTCCTACGTCATATGTAGTTAACTGAGTAAGACATAACTCTTTTGGATTCCAAAATAGCATGTTCATTATGTGAATGAAACTCATATTAACTCTAGAATGGTAGCAAGCTCAAATCTAAGAATTAGAAAATTTTAGAAAACAAAAAGAAACAACCCTCCAACTTAGGGGAGGTAAAATTAATTTAATATTTTTATTTAGACTAGGATATTTTTCATATATTAATTAGTATATTATATATACTTGTTTCTTTTTAGAAATGGACATATATACCTATTTATTTTTTTAGAAATGGACCTAGACTAGAATCTACCGTAGATTGCATGAACTCATAGATCTAGGTAGCCTTTGCATTTCACAAACACCTTAGGAATAATTATTTGTGTATTGAATCATGTAGATGAGCATGAGATGTTAGAACTCTACCTTGGTTTCAGATGCTTATATTTGTATATTGATATGAATCAAGGTTAATACCCAAATCGATCACTTAGGTGACCAACTCGTTGAAGGCTTATGTCACATAGACAATTAAGCTAGAAATACCAATTGAGCAGGTTAAAAGGGTTTTCAAAAATTAATTTTCAAAATGTATTTATTTTTCTAAAAATTATTTTTTGAATATTTAGCTAACATGACCCACCTTAAATCTAAATCCTATGAACAGTTCTGATCAACCAAATATGTTCAGAGCAACCTAACTAAACTTAGGGTTCCAAAACATTCAAGCTAGGGTGTTATCACATTAACCTAAGTTTGACCATTATTGATTAAACTTCATGGTTGACATAACTTAATATGGATGTTTGAACGATTTGACAAAAATCTTGACTGTTGTTTAGCTAGCTTTAACTTACTCTTATTTGACTTTAACTTTCTTTATGATTGCTCTACGGTCAACTTTTAGTTTAAGTGAACTTTATTGTTACTTGTTGACTCTAATTGATGTGTTTAATTGTTGTCTCTATTTGACTTTACTTTTACTTTATTTTAACTCTATTTTACTTCATTTGACTTCGTCTTTTTAATTAGTGCATGCTTAACTGTGTCATAAATGCTCTCACTTATATTCATTGCATGTATAATTTTTAAAAAGTAACATGACTTGAAAATTCAGATTTCGAAAACCCAATTTTACAAACTTTCTTTTTGAACCCTTTTTTGATGTATGTAAAAGGGGAGAAAAAGAAAAGTTTTAAAAAAGAAAAAGTTTTAAAAGAAAAGTTTTTGAGAAATGAATATTTTATTCACGGAGAGAATAAAAGATATTTTTCATTTTGGAGAAATTAATATTTTATTCAATGGGAGAAGAAAAAACATTTTTATGCATAAGTGCATTTTAGGGGGAGAAATATATTTTCATGCATAAATGCATTATTTTCTAACTTTAAATTTGAATTTGATTTCCACACATCAGAAAATAGGAGATTGTTAGTGATGGAAGCACCACATTAAACTTATGTTTTGATGTATCACAAGTTTAAAGTTAGTTATTTGTGTATCTGATGTGTATGTCAAATGAGTATGTAGGTGCAAGAAACTTGACAAAGAAAGAAGTACTGGGTAGGCCAAGTGATCAAATACCATGCAAAAGGGAAAAGCCCTAGTGGGTCAAATGACCCGACACTAGGCAGTGGGAGAAAAAAACTCCTAGTGGGTTAGGTGATTGGATACTAGAGTGAAAGTTTTGATGGGTTAAGTGACCAGACATCAAAAGAAGTGGAAGTCTTAGTGAGTCAACAAGAAGCTAGACCAGATACTTGGCAAGGTAAGTCCTAAAGGTGTTAGGCAAGTAAGTTGAAAGACTTTCTGACACAAAAAATGGTAAGGAGTGTCTACTCTTTCTGGGTTCAAGGGTAGTCTAATATCGGACTAAGAAATGTCCGATATTTCTAAGTCAAGGTGGGTAACAGTTATTGTCTAAAGCTTAGAAAATATTGTATAGACTAACTTTGTAGTGCAGGAGTCAATTTGGTTATCCAGTCGACTGGAAGAGATCCGGGCAACTTGATGCAGATAAGATCAACTTGACCAAGTCATGGACTTCTAGGCGACCAGAACAAGATCTAGGAGACGTTAGTGTATGGGCGACCGGAGTGTTTCCAAGTCACCCGAAGTTGAGATTAGTGATTTGGAGGAGACAATCAAGGGATAAAAGTTAACCTTTCTCCAAGCGTCCAGAAGGAGTCCAAGAGACCAAAACTTACTGCGTCAGCTAGATTCGAAGTTGAAGCAGATCCGATTGGCAGCCAAGTCAGCAGGATCCAAGTAACCAAAAGGACTTCCAGGTGACCGGACATGTGCGACATCAACAATCGACAAACCTCTCTAAAAGGAAGGTCGAGGCTCATATTCTTAATACAAAAACTCAATTGTTCATTCATGATCTTGCTGTTACACTGCTCGCAAGTGCTTCCCAAGTTCAAATGACAACTCCGTTCGTCAAATTTCTATTTCCTTATTGCCTAACATTTTTTCCTATTATTTAATCTATTAACTTGTCATCATCTTGTAGGAGATTTCTCATTTCTCCATCTCTAGAAGTTTTCTAAAAGATCTTTTAAAGGGAATTCGAGAGTGATCCACCTAATGAATCATACATCGTGAACGTAAGAACTCTGGAGGGAAGTTAAACCACATTAAACACGTGTTTGTGTGTGGTATTTTTTTTGTTCTATTTGTTGTTTTTAATTATTTAATTAAATTTACTTAGTTATTATTTTGCTACAAATTTACTTCATTATTTTTTTTCTATAAATTACTCTGATTGTTTTTATTTGTGTTCTTTATTGTCATCTTGAAAAATTATCAAGCATGCTATTCAACCCCCCCCCCCTCTAGCGTGAGTACGATACTATGGTCAAGGAATGAAATCTCGAGTCGTTTCATCCAATACGAGTGAATAATTGCATTCCTCCCACAAACCGAAACCGACACAATCAAGCCTTCGATGTCGACGCACCTCAAGGCTCTGTCGAGCTCTCGCAACACCTCCGGAGGCATAGCCAAGCTCGCACGACGCCTCCGGCGTCAGGCATTTGTGGAGATGCAATCGCGAGGAACAGGGAATAACGAACTTAGGTTTAATTTAATTAAATTAAATTAATAATTTCAATCAACTCCCAGCTACTATGATTAAGATAATTTAAATAGGCTTAATTAAAGCCTAACAAAATTATCCCATTATATATATATATATTAAAAAAAAATTTAATATATTTTATATTTAAAAAATACTGAAACTATAACGGTATGACATGATACGATACCAAAACAGTACTATTCTAGTCTGAAACCAAAACCTCAGCACAGGTCAAGATTTTAAACCTTGACTACAATATGAATTTATATCATCATGTCAAAGATTAGTTTTGCTACACAGATTTTTGAGGGGGTTTAAGCTAAAAGGTGCTGGCAGGAATCTGTTTTGGAGATGTTGGCAGCTTGATAATGAATATGAGGAGGGTGTTAGTTGGGAAGTGAGGAATAAAGAGGTTGGTAGCAATATCTCTAGGAGATGTGATGACATTAGAGAAGAGATCAGTGGGGTTAAGCTGAGAGGAGAGAAAATGAAGGGAGAGAACAGTTGATGTTACCATGACATTCATTTACTTTTGAGATGCTGGTGACTTAAGAATTTTGTTAGAGTGTTTGATTCAAGGAACGGAAAGAAGAAGAGAGATGGAAAAGTTCAGGATACTAGTTAAAGAAATTAAATTTTGACTTGAAGCATACTTACTGGGCACTTGAGTCAATTGTACCTCTGCCTCCATCAAGTTTATTTGATGGGCTCAATGAGTGTGAGATTCTACCAAGTTCAAGTACCATCATGACAAAAATTCATTAATTAATCCTATAATTCAAAAAAATGCTGTATACATACTAGGGTCAATATATCCATGAGGAAAGCTGACAAGGAGTGCCATGCAGAAAGCAAATACGAATGTTGAAAGCAATTCCATCCGCAAGCAAAGCCATTCAATTGCTGCAATACTGCAGAAAAATGGGCGTGCAAAGCTATCCAGCAGGTATAGATTCCTCTTCATAAAGCGTTTTTCTTGACAAAAACCTCTAATTATAGCAGCTCCAGCAATAGATTCTCCAAAAAGATGAATTACTGGGGATTTTTGTATGCTAAGAATCCGCACTAGTTCCCTTGATGACGACATGTAATATTTCTGCAAAGACAAAGAGTTTTGAGAAACAATTAAGAAAGAGCTCCCTTATCTATCACACATAGACACAAGAAGAACAAAGATGAGAATATGTACTTGTAAATAGATTTATTGCTAAATGGTGGCAGGCTGTCTGAAGCTTGCTTTCCCTGATTTTATTGCTTTCACTCAACATTCTTGATGAAAATTACACATATCCAAGATAGTTTGATATTGTATGGAATTGCTTTGTAAGTATCATTCAAAGTGTGGGCCTCCAAAAAGTGTTTAAGTGGATTTGCATAAAGCTTTTGGTCCGCTATGTAGAAAATTTATATTAGTGCTGCCGAAAAACTTGGAATTCCTCATACTATGGTGAGAAAGATTGAGCTTGTATCTGTAACCACAAGTTCACTATAAATTTGAATGGAAAGCAAGTGGGAGACTCCAAGAGTGTCATAAGTATTAGATAGTGATGCCATCTCTCAGCTTAGTTTTTTTGTAATTTTTTTTCTTGCAATTGCAATGCCCTCCCATGTTCCCAACCTACTCCAATCCAGGGTAACCCCTCTTGGAGGTTCCTTGAACATTTGGTCTATTAAGTGGGGCAAGGATTCTAGCGTAGGTTGGGAACATGGCAGAACCCAAGCCCTCACCTAATAGACCGGTTTGATTGGGCGATCCCGTTGTTACATGATGGGATGTATAATATTTCCTATTTTGGGTGTTTGAGGGTGGTTTTAGGGTGTTACTCATGTGTACCTTGGCGCTCACATAGGAGCTTTCCCTGGCTGGTTTGGGATTCTTTTTTCATTTGTGCATTTGAAATAGCCAACCCCACTTAGTGGGATAAGACTTGATTGTTGATTGTTGTCGTTGTTGTTGTTGTTGTAATTGCAATAACTAGATGAGGAGGCAAGTCAAGAGAGGTTAAAACCTCATTCCAAATGCAATGGTTCTATCATTACCATGATTTTACTTTTCTCTAGAACAGATTCTGCATGTGTGAGGTATATTGGCTGTTAGAGCTATTAGATTAGCAAGATCATTGGTCTAATGATTTATCCCCTTACTAATAGTTCTAGATTTAAATTTCAGCATAGGTCTATGCATAATATTATAGTTCTTTCATAAGAGATAAGCAATAGAATATTTTTTCCCCAAATTCTACATGGTATAAGAGATCCTTATCAAGGGTTAAGTTTTTCAAAATGTATTACATTAAGTGGAGGCCACTCCTTTGCCCTCTCTTTCTCTCTCATGCAGATCTTAGAGGTACAACTCCTTCATGACCTACATGAGTAGGTTCACTTGAATAGTGAAGATCCTCCTTGGGAATGACATTTAGGTTGTTTTTTGCTTCATTTTCACATCTCCTAACATGTATGAATCTTCTATCACAACCGAGCCTTCAAATACCTGTCTCTTCAAGTTCCATATCCTCTCCTGTGGACCTTCCCTTCTTCGGTGGATTATCAACAGAGAGTAGCCCTATCAAAAATTCCCTACTTGCATGACTAGCCATATCACTGTTCGTGCATGATTGATGTTACTACCACCTCCACAGACCATCTTGTGTGACACCCTTGCCTCCTTGATGCAGGATTTGTTATGAAGCCCTCTTGCTCCTGCTCCATCTAGCAAGCTTATTCTCCAAATATAACCCAACCTTTACTCTTCTTCCTTGTCATGTGAGTTGCCCATTCCTGCTCACTCCTAAATGTGTGGAATTTGTGCAAACTCTAAGAGAACCCACAAAATAGAGAACAACAGCCTCCCTTTAAAGATATGAAACTAACACAAGAACAAGGAGGAAAGCATCACTGCTAGTGTTTACTTACAACTAAGCAAAGATAACTGTCTCTAGGACTTCTGTTGGATGAAAGCATTGCCACTACAAATATTTAATTACGATCTAACACCTTATTGATAGTCACACCTTATGTGAATGTTACCACTGCTAATATTAGTCTTTGTTCATGACTTAATAGTTTGCTAACAATAACATCTCATGCAGATGTATGCACCATTGCTACCATCTTTTGTTAGCAACCTGAGTGGCATGCAATGGTTGTCCTTATATGTTTATGAGAGTGTCATTAGTTTATGTAACAAGTTGGTCATAGATGGTATCTATACTCCATCTCAAGGAGTATTAAAGAAATTTATCCCAGCTATTTATTTGATAGAGTCAAGTGGGTTGTGCATTAGTAGTTCTAAAAATAATTTAAGTTTTCCTATAAGCCTAAATATGAACAAAATGATATTAAAAGATAGTCTTCATGTAATTCATTGTGATTCTTGTTGGTTGGTCTCTTATTATTTCCGAATTTCTTTTGATATATATCATAAGATATATTTATTTAACATCTTACTAAAAATATGTCCCTTTTATGCATCTCCTTTTCCTCTATGTTTATTTTTATAAAATCAAGTAATCATTGCAATGTATCAATATATTCAACACTAGCACTCCCTTCATGATCATAGTTAGAGATAAATAACATTATTCTAAAAAATGGTCTAAGCCTAGGCAAAATGGAAGGAACCATTTCACATGGTGAATAAGTGGTTCCCCTTAGGTGGATATTCCAAAAGGCATTCCAAGCTACCCTCCTAGGCACTCTAAGCAAGCTGTCCAAGCAAGTTAATTAAAAAAAGGTTTATTTTAATTTTCTTGATAGTTTTATTCACCTAGAGAGAGCTAAACTAAATTGTTATTGTTAGAATATTTAGGAGGAATAAATATTCTATTAGATATTCTGTTTTTTTTTATAGAATAAGTCGTTAGAATAGGTCCCTATCTTATTGTATAAATAGGGGCTTGTCTCAATAATAAAGTAATCAATTCCATGATATTTTACATGGTATCAGAGCGAAATTAGAGTTAGGTTTATCCGCCAAACCCTACCTTCCTTCTCTCACCGCCGCTGCGCACTGCTTCCCTCGGATCGGATCTGAAGCGTCCGTGCGTTCCTTCTCGCTTCACCGTGACCCTTTCTTTCCCGAGCTTCAGCGCCACAGCATCGCGCGCCCTCCGTCCTCGCGTGACAGAAGTCGCGCTGAGCAGCGGGACTCCTCTCCTTCTTCGGCGTCTTCACCGTCTAGAACAGCAAGCAACATCTTCTACAACGTCGCCGCCGTCTTCCTCTCCGCGGGAACGCCGACACCATCACGGTTCGTCCCGATCGCACACCCGCCGAACTAAGGAATCCGCCGCGCCTTCCTCCCACGCGACCGGCG
>NC_133881.1:8159931-8181308 GCF_044706935.1 Curcuma longa
AGCTAATACACAATCCCTGTGGATCGATATCTTTTTATTACTTGACGACATTCTGTATACTTGCGGAAAGCTATCAATGATTTATCCCCTTACTAATAGTTCTAGATTTAAATTTCAGCATAGGTCTATGCATAATATTATAGTTCTTTCATAAGAGATAAGCAATAGATTTTTCCCCCAAATTCTACATGGTATAAGAGATCCTTATCAAGGGTTAAGTTTTTCAAAGATGTATTACATTAAGTGGAGGCCACTCCTTTGCCCTCTCTTTCTCTCTCATGCAGATCTTGACCTACATGAGTAGGTTCACTTGAATAGTGAAGATCCTCCTTGGGAATGACATTTAGGTTGTTTTTTGTTTCATTTTCACATCTCCTAACATGTATGAATCTTCTATCACAACCGAGCCTTCAAATACCTGTCTCTTCAAGTTCCATATCCTCTCCTGTGGACCTTCCCTTCTTCGGTGGATTATCAACAGAGAGTAGCCCTATCAAAAATTCCCCACTTGCATGACTAACCATGTCACTGTTCGTGCATGATTGATGTTACTACCACCTCCACAGGCCATCTTGTGTGACACCCTTGCCTCCTTGATGCAGGATTTGTTATGGAGCCCTCTTGCTTCTGCTCCATCTAGCAAGCTTATTCTCCAAATATAACCCAACCTTTACTCTTCTTCCTTGTCATGTGAGTTGCCCATTCCTGCTCACTCCTAAATGTGTGGAATTTGTGCAAACTCTAAGAGAACCCACAAAATAGAGAACAACAACCTCCCTTTAAAGATATGAAACTAACACAAGAACAAGGAGGAAAGCATCACTGCTAGTGTTTACTTACAACTAAGCAAAGATAACTGTCTCTAGGACTTCTGTTGGATGAAAGCATTGCCACTACAAATATTTAATTACGATCTAACACCTTATTGATAGTCACACCTTATGTGAATGTTACCACTGCTAATATTAGTCTTTGTTCATGACTTAATAGTTTGCTAACAATAACATCTCATGCAGGTGCATGCACCATTGCTACCATCTTTTGTTAGCAACCTGAGTGGCATGCAATGGTTGTCCTCATATGTTTATGAGAGTGTCTTTAGTTTATGTAACAAGTTGGTCATAGATGGTATCTATACTCCATCTCAAGGAGTATTAAAGAAATTTATCCCAGATATTTATTTGATAGAGTCAAGTGGGTTGTGCATTAGTAGTTCTAAAAATAATTTAAGTTTTCGTATAAGCCTAAATATGAACAAAATGATATTAAAAGATAGTCTTCATCTAATTCATTGTGATTCTTGTAGGTTGGTCTCCTATTATTTCCGAATTTCTTTTGATATATATCATATGATATATTTATTTAACATCTTACTAAAAATATGTCCCTTTTATGCATCTCCTTTTCCTCTATGTTTATTTTTATAAAATCAAGTAATCATTGCAATGTATCAATATATTGAATACTAGCACTCCCTTCATGATCATAGTTAGAGATAAATAACATTATTCTAAAAAATGGTCTAAGCCTAGGTAAAATGGAAGGAACCACTTCACATAGTGAATAAGTGGTTCCCCTTAGGTGGATATTCCAAAAGGCATTCCAAGCTACCCTCCTGGGCACTCTAAGCAAGCTGTCCAAGCAAGTTAATTAAAAAAAGGTTTATTTTAATTTTCTTGATAGTTTTATTCACCTAGAGAGAGCTAAACTAAATTGTTATGAACTTACATGATTGTAGCATAATACTAAATTATCCACATTTTGATATTGTAGCATGATAGCAATTTGAACTTAAATGTGATATTCTTATGTGTTTTATTGAGATGTGCCAATTTGGATTTTTGAATTTTATATTTAGTTATAACTTGTTTGATTGGATATATGTATATGTTTTGTAATGTTATGTTTGTTCTCATTGCAATGTGAAATATGATGTGTCTTATTGTTGGTATATGTTTAATTAGCATTTATCACTTGTTTACTTGTGAATATAAACTTGTTTTGTTTTGACTAATAATACACTCTGTTACATATATATGTTAGTGTTAATCTCAAGCAATTTGTTTTAATATTATTTTGATGTTAATTGTTTAAACCCTCACCTATCACTCAGGTGTTATAGGCTGACACCTACTGCCTAAAACTACTACTTGAAATCTTTACGCAGAATGATATTGACTACGACCTCCCCTCCTCATCATTGAACTCTTCTACTTTAGATCCTTAATCTTCTTCTACTCTTGCTTTAATGTCATCAACAAGATAATCATTAGAGGTCATTCTTCCATGCCCCACAATCCTATTGTTATCCTTCCTCTGAATCTCACTTTGATTGTCACCACTTTGATTATCCTTTATCAACATCTTCTGTTGTCATATTATCTAAGTAGAATCTTACTTCCAAGAGCCACTCTTCTTCTCAAACTAAAGCTTTAAAGTGATTAGATGCATCACATGATTACTGATTATTTTTCATATAAATTCATGAAGATGCATAGAACATCTAATGGCTAAGAGAGACTCACAATCAAACAACAGTAATTCCATAATACCTTATAATTAAGGGTTTACTTGCAATTGCTTAAAGTAGCAAGGTTTTTTGTAATATTTTAATTAAAATCGCTAAAACCCTTCTTTCCCTCAATTCTATGCTCCTCTAGGGACACTCATTGCCCCGTGTGACTTAATCATCAATCTATTCCCACGATCCAAGCTCCTCTAACTCTTAATCTCTGCGTCATCCATTTATAGCAAGCCACCTCCTTTGCCTAGGGCGTTCCATAACAACAACAATCATAGCTTGATCAATCCGTTGTTGCAACTAGTCTTTACGAGACACGATCTAAATGACTCATCCTCCCTCCCTCATGCTATAAAACCCCTTTTGTACCCTTAACTTGCCCTTAGAATTGCTCCCTTCCCCCCCCCCCCCCCCCCCCCCCCCCCTCCTCCACCTCTTCCCCCACCCATTGCCTTAGTTGTCGTCATGTAGCCGATAGCATACCTACTCCTGACAGAGGCCTTCAAGAAATGCCAAGATTTCTTATGTGAGTTGTAGAATACCAAATGTCTTCTCGAGAAGGAAGCAAACCGATTAATATAACCAAGCAGGAACATTATCTTGACATTTTAGACAATAGTTTTATTTTAGTGAGTTGATAGTAAGCCATTGGGGAATCCTTCTATTTCGAACTCGCCCTGTCACTCTCTCAAAATAGGAGTGATAGTAGAAGGTAAGCTTCGACTGCATGCAATATGACTTCCGCTTGTTGATCAATCCATATCGATGTCATTAAAAGGTGTTGGATTTGGTTTAGATTACTACCCTTACAATTGTATGCATTAAAACTCTTATTTGAAATGAGGGTCGGCAATGAGGGATTTTCGGATAAGAGATAATGCTGGAAGGTCCACTTTTTAACTCCTATTCCCCTCAAGCAAGTTCTATGATCCCATGCATTTGAACAATATAAAAAATGGAACAGAATGTTCCATAATCTTCTGTTTTAGTCACTTAAATATAGACAAATTGAAAAAGAAAAAAAAACCTTAATGAAGAAGGATGGTCAAATGTGGTAATGTAGAATGCCAAGCCAAATTTTAATTCACAAATCATTGTAGAAACCATTCATTTGCACAGAAGGTCCAATAAAAATCTAGATTCTATCTAGTTAAAAGCAAAAGGAAATCAACTTCTCAATGCAAAATGGTTAGGAGGAATCATTATCCTCATCAAGCAAAAAACAACCAACAAAAAATCAACTTTATACCATTTTGATTCAATGGAGAGAATCTCCATTTGCTGTGAAAGTATACATTTTCATATAAGACTATTTGTCCCCAAACACAACAACTTTGTTATAGCTGTTAACAAACAAAGGGAAATAGTATTCAAGAAAAATATTTTTTATATGGTATTCAAAATGATGAAGGGGAGCCTTGGCGCAACGGTAAAGTTGCTGCCATGTGACCTAGAGGTCACGGATTCAAATCCTGGAAACAGTCTCTTGTCAAAGGCAAGGTAAGGCTGCGTACAATGGATCCTTTCCCCGGACCCCGCATGGCGGGAGCTTCGTGCATCGGGCTGCCCTTTATATGGTATTCAAAATGATCAAATATGATAAGAATAAAGCACCTAATGGAAAAATAATGTAGCCATTTTCCAGAATATATATGGTAAAAAAATTAATTATATAGAAAAGTGCTTGTATTCTGGAAATTAATTACCTGCATCCATAAGCATGCTATTGTCATTGGAACAAATAGAAGCAGAACTTGCCAAGTGACTTTGGACATAACTCCAACTATACCAAGAAGTTGGATCGTTGTTGCAGCAAACCCACCTAGTCTGAAAGGTATATCAAGATCCATGACACCTTGATCCACCGAAACCTGATAATTCAAAGAGAAAATTAGAAGAGATAAATATACCATATAATGCCACAAATTTTCAGTATTGCCTAGGAACAAAAAGAGATGCTTACTCGATTAAGGATTCTCCCAGCTGGAGTAGTATCAAAGAATGACATTGGAGCTCGAAATACAGTCCTAAGCATTCTCAGAAACAACTTCTGTGAAGCTGCTAACCCAAACGTAGCTACAAGAACAGCTCTAATAAAAACAAAGAGTGAACTCCCAAAAGCAATGCTCATATAAACAGCTAAAAGAAGCAGGTTATCTGCTTTTGGTTTGTCTCCTCTAGTTTGAGGATTTGCCCATGCCATCCACCAGTTGCTTGCTATTTGGAGCACCTGAAATATTACTTGAGCAAGGATGATCAAAGGTATTAGCGTTCCTTTGTATGCTGCAGCCATATATGACAAGTATACTTTCAAGCTAACTCTTCCTATTTCACGCTCCTCTTCTTGAACCAACTGTTTCTTCCTCGTGCTTTTGACTTTCTTTTTCTCGGTTACTGTTTTTTGTTTAGACACTTGTTCATTCTCTGGTATTTCACTTTTCAAATTGTCAATGTTACTTGGACTTTGTGTTAATCTTTTACTTGAGGTGACAGAAGATTTAATATCAGTGGTTCCACTTGTGCCTTCCAAAAAATCCATAGTTTCAATTGCTTCATGGTGAGCTGAAACTAATGCATTGAAGTCGGTTCCAGAATGCAAGAGCTCTTCATATCTGCCAGCTTGTATAATGTGGCCATTTTTCAGGACCTGCAGAGAAAATGAGTGACTTTTCTAAACTATCATTTTCAGGATGGAACTCAAACACAGGGATAATTGTCTATTCAACACTATGTTACTAAAATGATATTAATTTTAGCATAGTAATGAGAATGCTCTAAATAATCTACAGGATCCATAACATTAAGTAATTAAAATATTGCATTAAAAGTTAATAGCATTGAGTAACTTATTTATTCAACAGCACCTTACTAAAATGGTATTAATTTTAGCATAATAATGGGAATTTGCTTGACATCAGCAAGGGCTAAATCAAAAGATTCCTGAGAAAATTATAAGAAATAATGGAAGAATGAACAATTAGTTAAGGGTACATGTGTTGGAACTAAAGATTTTATGATAAATAGAAGAAAATTTGAAAGTGTGAAATGTAGTTTCAGTTTAAAAAATGATTGGATAGTAATGGTTAAAATGGGTGAATTTGGAATAATTATTAAAAAGGGGATTTTTTGAAGACGCGATTAATAGGATAAAAAATGAGAGGTAGAAAAGGAGAGGAGCTTTTTTAGAGTCTTTTGTGTGCTCCTCTTAGATAAAAAGAAAACTTTTATGACTTTGGTGCTGCCATACCTTATTGACTCAAGGGTTGGAGCAAGCCATTTAAAAGCCTAGTGTACGAGAGATAATAATGTTAAGATAAATATGTGGAGTTATAAGAAACACTATCCCAGAGTAATTAGATATATTAAAGACGAGTAGGAAGTGAGGATAGGATTAAAAAATTTCTTAATCTCACATCTCATTTCCAAATGAGAATTCTAAAAATAAACTTCAGTACCAAGAGGTCCCATGCCTATGCATCTTGGCATTTTTGTTTGGATTAGACTAACTCTTAGGACTTAACATGATATTAGAGCTAGTCCCTTCTCTCCAGCAACATTTGGCCAGAAAGAAATATTAATGAGTAAGTCACAATCCAAAGGGTTTCATTCCAGTATAAGGGGGGATGAACTCCTCACTGACAATAATATCAATCATTGCGTCATAACCACAACATGATAGCAATAACAATGAAATGGTAATAAATGTTAAATTTTATAAATCGATAGTCAAACTGACATAATATAAATGGATTCATGCAAAAGAAAAGTATTATAC
This sequence comes from Curcuma longa, assembly GCF_044706935.1. NCBI lineage: Eukaryota > Viridiplantae > Streptophyta > Magnoliopsida > Zingiberales > Zingiberaceae > Curcuma > Curcuma longa. The sequence continues at coordinate 8,166,228 of NC_133881.1, forward strand.
TCCAATAATAAACCATATGACAAAAAACAATAATGTGAATATGCTAAATAGTAAAAAAGACATTTACTACAACTCATCTCTAAAATGATCGTCGGGCATCTTTGAACACGACCAAATTAGAAGAATAAAAATCCACCTTAAATGATTGTCTCAACTCAACAAACCTGGAGGTCAAAGAAAGTGGTGCACGAGCATACAAGTGCTAAGTGAGGCACAAAGAGATGTGCATGATATATAATATCTCGTTGAGGAAAATAAATAGAAGGCGGCAAAATAAGAGATCAGATATTTGAATCGTTGCTTTAGACCTTTAATCCATTAGTGTGTGATGTGGAACTACAAATCATTAGTATATAAAGAGACACCCTCTCATGCAACTGTGTGTAAGGGACCGCATCCTCCTGCGTTATGCAGACTTCAGCCGTACTTGGTAATTGCAATACTTTTGTTGTTTTATATGAGATATATATTCATATAAAATAAAGATGGATAATCTTAAAGAGTATAAAAGAGAAAACATGAAATAAAAGGTGAACTTACCTAAGAGAAAATAAAGAATAAATAACGAAAAATGGTGGATTATATTTAGTGCTAAAAAACTAAAATTTATTTAATATGCTAAATATTTTCTTTTCCTCTATGAGATATTATATCATGTACATCCATTCTTATCTCACTTAGCACTTGTGTGCTGGCTCTCCTCTTCCTTTAAACTTAAATTCACAAAGTTGAGGTGATCACTTGAGGTTAGTCTTATTCTTTGAATTAGGTCATACTCAGTGCTCAACAACTATTTTTAGAGACAGGTTCTAGTGTCGTGTCTTTTCACAATTTTGCATATTCACATTATTGTTTTTACTATCATATGCTTTTTTATTTGAGTTTTTCGATTGCATGAATCCATTTGCATTATGTCAATTTGAGCTTTCATATTTATATGAATAAAATTCAACATTTATTACTATTTTGTTATTGTCTATTTCCTATTATGTGCTATCTTATGGTTATGATGAAATGATTGACATTATTATAAGAGAGGAGTTCATCCCTTATATAGGAATTAAGTTCTCTGAACAAGGTTGGCAATTTGAGTTTGAGAGTTTGTGTCATACTGTATTCTTATGTGTTCTCAATTTGTGATTTGCATGGACAGTGGTATCGTCTTTAAATATGATCAACCTGTATCTTTGAGAAATAAGTTTTTAAAATAGTTAGATCTCACAGGCTAATGGGTCAATTCTCTTCCAAAACAAGTTGTGGCAAAGTAGGAAGAAAGGACAGAGACAATTCTACCTCGTATCTCCAAATAAATTTTTAAATATTACAGTGGTATCTTTGTGCCTGGACATTTTAGAATAGACTGGACTCCTTATTAGATTTAACAAAGTGTAACTCCAACAAATGATAAAATGAGAAAAAATAAGTTGAAATGATATGATTATAATCGAAGGCAATTAATAGATTCTATAGTAAGAGTATAAATATGATATTCTTAGAATTTGTAAGAGGTTGCAAATAGTTTATGAAAACATCAACCACCGTAATAAAAATTTAATTTAATTGATTTGAATATTAATAATGATATACATTGCATAGAGTTTAATGGACAAATAATATTCATTAGACGACCGCAAATAATTGAAACAAATGCAATTTCATGATGATGATGATATGTGTTGGAACTTGCTTAGTTGATAAGAGGGTGAAACATTTGGTTATCATTGATCTAAATATAAATAAAGAATCCTAACAATTGAATGCAAGGATGAAGAAGACAAAAAAAGAAGATAATTGTGGAGTGATGTGTATGCCAGAAATTTATTAAATCAAAGATGGGGTAGTGATGAAGCTACATAAATGAATCCATTGGTAGTTTTCCCATCAAAATCAACTTATAAATATTTTAAAAGAACAAAAAGAAGTTATTATCCTAATTTTAAAAAAAACACTGAAATCAGATACACAAAATAAGCAATTAGTATATCCAAAGCATTGCATACCACTATTTTATCAGCAGCAGGTAGAAACTCAACTTGATGAGTAACGTAGATCACAGTCTTGCTAGCTAATGCTGTCAATATGTATTCCTGTACAAGAGCATAAATTGTTCAATCATCATGCTAGAAGAAACAAAAAATATAAGGATAGCAAATTCTAACCGTAAATAGCTCGCTCCCAGTGTGAGCATCAAGTGCACTAAAAGGATCATCAAGTAAATAAATATCTGCGTCATGATAAAGTGCTCTAGCAAGCTGCACCCTTTGTTTCTGACCACCACTCAGGTTAATACCTCTATCTCCAATCATGGTTTGATCTCCATGTGCTAGCAATTCCAAGTCCTTCTTTAGGCAGCAAGCATTAAGAACACTTTTGTACCTTGGTTTATCCATTGGGTTACCAAAGAGAATATTCTCCTCTATATTTCCAGATTGAATCCAAGCTGACTGAGGTACATAAGCTGTAGAACCACTTATCCTAACCTGGAATTAATGGTCAATACATCAGGGAGTAAAAAAAGACTTACAATTAATAAAAGATTGAGCTTTGAAAGATTACACACCTCGCCAAAGGTTTTTGGTATCTCACCCAGAATACAGGATAGGAAACTTGACTTTCCAGAACCGACTGCACCACAGATTGCAATATGCATGCCTCTTGCAACCTCTAGTTGTATCTCAGTAAGTGTGGGTGTGGCAGAGGTGGTATCCCAACAAAATTCTCCATCTTTAATTTCAATTGCATTGTTTGTAATGCTCGGTGGAACATTTATAGTAGCATCTTCTGATAATTCTTCCTCCTGCAAGAACCCAGATATGCGGTCCAATGAAACCTTTGTCTGAGCCATCATAGAAACCAAATCAGGAAAACTCCTAAGAGGGTCTTGAAGAATCCTGAAGGTAGCTAATGCTGAAAGAACCCCACCAGCTGTAAGCTGATGTCCTAACAATATTGAAGTAGCAAAAGTAATAACTGAGATGAATATAGGAGATCCCCAAAAAATAAATGTAATAAAAGACTGTGCATAAAGGGCTTTCTGAAGCCACTTGAATTCAACATTCCTCATCTCCTCTAACTTCAAGCGGTACAGGTCTTCCCAAGCCTGAAGTTTCAAGATTCTCATGTTCTTCAAACATTCAAATGTCTTCCTCATTCGTTCATCCTTAGCAGCCATTAAATTGTCCTGATACTGTTCTTGTATCTTAGCAAGAGGAATTGTGACAACAATAGAAAATATGGTAGCTAACAGTGTTGCAATTGTTGCAATTCCCACATTTTTATACAGGATTGTTAAAGCAAGGATGATTTGCAGTGGAAGCATCCATATGTCATGGAGGTACCATGAATAATCACCCACTCTCTGCACATCTACTGCCATATAATTTATTATCTCACCACTTGTGTGACTTTGCCTTGCTGAGCTGGATAGTCTAAGCCCTTTTCTATAAACCATTGGTGTTAATGCTGATCTAACATGCATGCCCAATATGTCTACTCCTAAGTACCACTGCCGAGCAGTTATAGTCTCTGTCAACTTAGCAGCAAAGAACACTGAGGCCAAAATGTAACCCTCATTGGGAAATACTATATTGCCACTCAAGTAATCAACAAAGTAACTAATAAGATATGGACCCACAAAAGAAACTGCAGTATTCAAACCGGCAAAAACAGCATTTAAGGCTGCTTCTTTCCAGAATGATCGGAAGATCGACAATGCTAATGACCGTGGCTTGTTAGGGTTCTCCGCTTTCAATTTTTCCCAAATTGCATTTAATGTTTTGTAGCAAGTCTTAGAACAATCTTGTTTAGCTAGCAGAGGTATGTCCTTCAGCTCTAGTGGCCTTTTTGCTCCCGATGACAGGAGTGGGTCAAGCCAGGACAGAGTGGCTAGGCTCAAAAGGCCTGCCTCACTGTAAGGGGTGACTCTAAGGCAACCCACCTCTTCAGCAAGCAATGGTTCCCTGAGATCTTGATGATCCCTGTGAGGTTCTACAGCAGTGACACCCCTAAGAGCGGCAACAAAAAGGAAGGCAAGAGCAGGGAATGAAGCATAGTTCAACAGCATGTGCGACTGTAAGCTAATTGACTTAGCTAATAATTGCTGGGTATCAAGGTAAGCAATGTAGAAACAGAGGATGAATGAGAAGAACCACCATAGCCTAATCGAAAATGGAAATTTAGCCAATGCCTTGAATTTACAGTGGAATACCGATCCGACCAGCACAATCCATGCTAATGCTTGAACCAAAGGAAGGTAAAGAAGACTATAGTCTCTGGATTGGGACTCTCCCCTAATCAAGTTAACCGTTAGATACCCCAGCACAAGAATCTGAAGGAAGAAAATAAAGCAGCAGCAGAAAGCCGTGACCTTGAACCAATAACCAACCCTTGCAATTGCAAACCGACCGAAACCTGAATCCCCGTGAACCGGGAGTGGGTTTTGGCTATCATTTTTGAGAGTAGGGAGGCGCCGGATGGCGCAGGCGAGGACTCGCCGTGCGGAGAAAATGATCAGGAAGAAGAGGAGCAGCGACGTATGAACGGCGACGGCAATTTGATCGGGGAAAGGGAGGCGTCGGAGCGAGTTGATGAAGCCAAAAGAAGTCATTGTCCGCCCGAAGATTGGATTTCGACGAGAGAACTCAAACCGGAACGAGCCTAAGAAAGGATTTCGGCGACAGGCATCTCACCATCAAGCTCACCAACTTTAAAAAAGCGATGACACGAACCCAGAAGCGCCAACTGGTTGCAAGAAGATCGATGCCTACTCTACAGCAGGGCACGACACATTGCACATGGGAACAAAAACATCATCCCCCAAGCTAGTCTGTCAAAGAAGGGGAAAAAAAATTGAAAAGTGGCACATAGGGGAGCAAGGTAAAAGAAGGGAAACCCTCCGATAAAAAAAGAATGGAAACAAAAATTTCAATCTTTACCGTCTTACACTGAATCCCTTCTCACCGCTCTCCGTTTGATGATTCCAGGGAAAGTGATTTTAGGAGTCGTGAGGCGTGGCAGGGATGCAGAGCCGGGGACTGGGGCTTGGTTCGGCGCTCCAAACTCCAATTCCTTCGCTTGTCGTCGTCTTCCAGCTCTCTGCCCAACGCAAAGGCAAAGCCGATGGGATGCCAGCCGCGGTCAGGCCAAAGCGTGGGTGAAGGAGGAGGAGCAGGGACATCGGCATTACCTGGAACTAATCAAGTGGCGGAGGAAGTGGGTGTTGTCGCCATGGCAAGTCTTGAATAGGCAAGACGGAGGTGATCACGGTACCAGATTTGCTTGCGGCTTCACGGCTTGCAGGCTAATGCAAGGATATTTAATAACAAGATTAAGAATTAGCACACGAATATTTAACGATAGTTGGCAGATTCTTTATGGATTATGCTTCAGAATATGTGGATTACAAAAGATTCCGGCGAGTGGGCGTTCGCATGAGCATGTCGAAGAATCTTGCATGGAACGAACAAACTCGAAGGTTTTGAGTCTTGTGATTATCCACATTATTAGGGCATCGTCCGAAAAGGTCGCGTAGTGCATCCAATTAATCAGTTGTTATTTTAGATCTTCACAACTGCTCTGCGTGCAGCGTGCATAATAATACGGTTCAAACTTGAAGAATTATTTCAAAGATAATGCCTCTGCTATTGGGATTATATCTTCACTGACAGAGAATGAATATCGATAAGTTGTTAATATATATATAATATGAACAGACAATTTTTGTTTATGTTTTATTAACTTGTCTCTCCTTACGATAGTGGAAATTCAATGGTCGATCAAGAGCGTCAGCAATTGTGGAAGAAATAAGTTATGTAAATCAATCTCAATCCTCACACGCAGGACTGAAGCAGAAAACGGTAAACCTGATTAATCTCTTTTTTTTTATTTGAAAAATAAATATAGAATTTTTCAAGCAGTCACATAAGACAAGTTTGGATATATTATAAGATTTCACCAACTACTTTTAAGATTCTTATCAATTGCATCCAATTGACACGGAAAATTCTTTTAGGCAAAACTCATCCTTTGTTATGATTATCTTTAAAAATATCTTCTTTTTCAAATAATATTAAATGGGTGTCCAATTCATTACGTATGACTCGAATATCCTTATACTCGTCCGATCCAAATTCTATAAACCAACCCATATCTTCCTCTCAAATCAATTAAGGTTTAACCAACTAGACAATTTTTTACTATGGAAGTAATATAAATCCTATCCGCATCCACTATTTACTTCGAACAGAGAGTATTTCATTACTTTATCTTCCATTTTTTTCATGTGTTTTCATTTTCTCTAAATTATCAAAGAATCTTTCCTCCGTTTATGTTCCTCTCTTTTATGTTTTGATGTATATTTTTTATTTTTTATTCAAATTTTTATTTTTATTTACTTTGTGTCTTTATATTCATACTAAATTTATTGATCTTACCGATTCAATTTTATAAAAAAAATTTATTAATCATTGAGATAAATTCAGAAATATAAATATCTTATTGTTTAACAATCAACCTATCAAATTTTTCATCCTATTAAAGGAAATCATTTTTTTCATGTGTTCTTTCCTCCGTTTCTGTTCCTCTCTTTTATGTTTTGATGTATATTTTTTATTTTTTATTTAAATTTTTATTTTTATTTACTTTGTGTCTTTATATTAATACTAAATTTATTGATCTTACCAATTCAATTTTATGAAAATTTTTTATTAATCATTGAGATAAATTCAGAAATATAAATATCTTATTGTCTAACAATCAACATCTCAGATTTTTCATCATATTAACTATGAATAAAGGAAATCATTCTGTAATGCACCATAACTAAAATTAACTATGAATACTTAGAAACTGCTGGAGGGTAGTTGCTTATGCACCGTAGCCCGGGGGCTCATCTTCCCCTCTTGGAGTTAAGGGAACATGTGTCATTTTCACAAGTAAATGGGTCCATGCGTCTTCCACTTGGTGTGCAACTTAGCCGAATACCTTATTCTTTTTAATGTTCTTGAGCCCTTTGTTACAATTTTGTTCAATACTGCTTCATGCAAAAATGGTGTCCAAATTTCACATTTAAACACATCGTTGAAACCCCTGCAACTTGCTATGTTTACTGCTGTTTGTCTCTAAATTTTCCATCCTTGCATGTTTTAGATAGGTCTAGAGCGGTTAAATGGATCAATTCATAATGTGGCGGATCAATCTACTAAAAATTATTGCGGATTAGACAGATCAACCCACAACCCTATCAAAAAATAAAAAAATTTTAAATTTAGATTATAGTTTAAATTGAATAATTAAACATCATAAATTTTTAAATCTAATTTAAACATGATGCATGACATAACAACATAAACATAGGAATTACATAAAGACAATGTCATAATTAACCATGTCCTTTCAATCACATTTTAATTGAAAGTATAAAATTAATAAATTAAATAAAATAATTTTATTTAATTTAAATTAATTTGGAATCTCTTGAAAGCACGTACAAAAGATTTGATTAAAACAAATTTTTAATTAATTAATTTCCTTAAAATTCGGATCACATAAAAAAGGACCTTTTAATTTGATTAAAATAAATCATAATCAAATCATCACTTTTTAATATTTACAAAACTAACAGAAGTCACACAAGATTAAAACTAATTTTAATCAAATAATTACTTATCAACAATTGAATTACGTAAATGACTATCAACAGTAAATAACAAAGACAGTAAATAGCAAAGGTTCATGATTTAATATTCACATGATAACCTAGCTCTGATACCATTTTGTAGGAAAATCGATGAGCCTCCGGAACTATTCCGGTGATACAGATTATCAATTCTCGATCGGATCGAAATATAGCGGAAGCGATTATATAATTTCACAAATTATTAATCAACACATATGAATATAAATCAATGAAGAATTTAAATTTACAAAAAGAAAGTTTTTTCTAGAAAACTAACCTATTTGTAGTTTTCCTCTTTCGTAATTTCTGGGTGTAGAAACCACAGCCTTCCAGTGCGATCCTTCTATTGACGGTAGTGTGTGGGCACTCCAAAATACAAATCTCAGAAAATCAATTATTTTTCTCTCTCTCCGTTGTTTCCAACTCATGAAAACATATATAGGGAGAGTGTGACTATGGAAAACAAGGGAAGATCCTTTATTAAAAGAAAGATCAATCAAAGATTTTTCTTCTTCCTTTTTGGTTTTGTTTTACTGATTTATTTCAAGGATTTCCAAAATCCTTTTTCCCTTTTAATTTTTCTTTTCACGGTAAAAATCAAAAGATCTTTATTTACCTTTAATATATTCCAAATATATTAAAGATATTATTAATATCCTTTTAGATATTACCATAATAATTCATAAATTATAATTATCGCATAATTATAATTTTAATTAAATCTCATATTTATTTTATCTCCAAGTCCTTAGAATTATGGAAATAAATTTCCATCTTCACCTTTGATTTCTAAATTGCATTTTTAGCTCGTCATTGATAAACAAGGCGTATTGGGGACCATGGACCTATAATAAGAAGCTTCAATAAATTGGATAAATAATTAAACTCTTTAATTAATTTATTCAATTTATTAATTCCATTATTACTCCACTAAAAATATGGAATTGCACTCTTCTTTATTATAGAATATCTTACTCTATGAAAAGAGTCGTCCATTGATATAATCATTACATACGGATTAATCCTCCATAGACAATTCATAATTGGAGCTAGGAAATTTTCCGTTTACCTCTCCAATTATTTTTAAACTTCATTTACCATTAATCCACTAGTGAGTGGTTCAATTTATAATTCCATTATAAATCGATTGGGCCCAACACTCAGTTCCAGAATTAACAAATGAGGGAATTATCTTTCTGCTTCCCGCAAGAAGGAATGAATTCCATATTTGTAAATTTATATTCCCAGCCATTCATTTCAAATGTAAATCTAAAATGCAAGTGTTGAGAATGCGTAATTGCAAACTTTAAACAAGCAAATTAAGAATTACATAGAAATAAATAGGAGTTTATAATTACTTAAGGATTAAGATTTATCCATATATGATCATCTTTATGATTTAATTTGAATTTCATAGTATAACGGAATTTATTATGAAATTTCTAATTAAATCGGTCCAAGTCCTACATAATCTCATTATATATAAATGCCCCCAGCTAGATGTCTCCACATTGACGGTCCGGATAAGACAGTCACATTCAAAATGTTCATGGGTTGCATTAGTGATGTTTTAATTAAAGATCTCATACTTTAATTAATTTCATCACAGACTTAATTTAAGTTTATTATCCATAATTTAATCCTCTTGTATATATAACTATTATATATACTAAATTATGGTTACATCCAATAAACTAAGGATTTTGCTATGATATTCAAAACAAAATATGTTCAACGATAAATGTCACTTTTATTTTAAAAAATTATATAATCCAATTACAATGCTTTAAGAGCACTATCCCCAACACTCAGGACATCATTCGTATCATTGACCATTACCATTTAGATAAGATCGTCTGTTGCATGCATGCCATGAATTTGGACCTCTAAGCCAAGTTTTACAACAATTTGAGACAAATCGGAGACACTCATGTTTATAAAATTTACTATGCGAAGAGGGATATGGTCCTTGGATCTTTAGAGAGTTGTTAGGTTGTTTTCCATCTCATTTAAACTTCGTCTATTATCTTAGCTTTTTCAAGCCACTATCTTAGCCATACAAGGAGATTACTATTGACACCCTCAATTTTCATTTTATCCTTGTCATCCTCTTCCTAATCTATAAATATTTTTAACCAATGAGTTATCTGCCTACGATAATATCCTCTATAAGGTCATTGTCAATTGTATTTTGTCCATTGTCTCTTGTTGTCATTCCAAGGTGAGGCCTCTATAGGATCATTGGGAGCACTAGAGAGGGGGTGCATAGCGCTTCCATTGCATTTTCATACTTTTCGATAAAGCTCGTAAAACTTTGCATATAAAGAGTAGAGAGGATAGTGAAAATTATACAAGTACACAAAAATTTACTTGTTTCACAGCCACAGACTGCTACTCCAAAGTCCATGGTCAAGAGACTGTTTCTGACGAGCAATCAACTAACTAAGTAACTCTCCTTACAAAGAAGAGTTAGGCGCTTTATAAAAAACAGTATCGGTAATACGAATACTGATTTAGAATTTAAGTACATAATGTAAAGCAGTTATACCAAAGAATAGTAGATGTTGATGTAGCTCCTTGATAAGCTAGGATTTTATGGTATTTTATTGATTCAATTTGGGTTTCTACATGAAAATAAAATGCTAAATGACATGAATTGATCGCAATTGTGATATGTTGAATATTTGGATGATTAATTCTAAATTCTATGATTTAAGGGTTAATTTTACATTAATTGAGCTTGATTCTTTGTAGGGTCCAAATTGAACCATGATCGATCCAAATTGGAGCCAAAGTAAAGCCAAAATTTGTCAATTGATGGTCCTAAAATGTCATGATCAAGATTAGGGTTCGATTGGAGCTAAAATCGGGCCGTTTGGAGCTTAATTGGATGAAATGGGTTAAACCAGGGCTAGACTCGGGTTGAACCAAGTAACGGAAGCGGCTGTGAATAGTGTTCCAGTTATAATGAGAAGAAACACTGTACAAAATCGCTAACACTGTAGCAACACTGTAGATCGTCATCCCGTTTCAGTTTTTTTCTTGTTTTTCTTTTAGTTTTCGCACGCCAGATCTTCGGGGTTTCCCTTCAAATTGATTCCTGAGTTCTAGAGACAACTACCATCTTCAGTTCGAATATCAATTGGGAGCGGTATCACCTGGTGAGGGTTTTATCAGAGCATTGTTGCCGCCGTGCAGTTTTCAGCTAAAATTTCTTGATTCGAACCGATTGGATCAATCAAATGAATTTGGAGGGGTTCTTTGAAGGATCTTTGAGGATTCCGAAGTATCACATCACAAGTGGATCAGAAGGAGATCGGCTGGATAATCAGAGATTTTGATTGGTTCTGTTCTGTGGGTCTGATTAGAGGGTTTCTGAGCGCTGCATTGGATTAGAGCTGATTTCATTCATGTTGACCTGAGCTGATGAGATGTTCTTATGGGATTTTAGTCGTCTGATTGGGCCTTGTGTGACGGCAAGGAGGAAGTTAATTTGGAAGGGAAGATCTGAAGTTCTTATTTCTGAATTTCTGTTTTGTTTGTTCTTGTTTCTGTTAACCTTGTTATGAAAGTCTGTTGATCAAATCTGTTCCAAAAATTCTTGAATTGATTAGTCTAGTAATTGTTTTAGCAGTGTTATCGTCGTTTGATTAGAAATTTTCCTTAGCTAAGAATCTTAAGCATACTTGAATTTGAATTCTTCGGTTACTGTTCTGTTTCAGATGTTTACTGTTATGTATCAGATCAGGTTTTTGATTTTGTTTTAGAATGTTATGTTGGTCAATTCATATCTTAGCTCTTGCATTAAGTGTAGTTAAAGGCAATTACTTCTGATTTGTTGACATTGCAAATTTTTAATCAGAGTTTAGCCTGAGTGTTTAGTCCTTCGGTTAGATTTATTTGCTAATTGGGTGTTTTTGATTTGTTTCCTTGAATTGTGTTGCATTTATAGATCAGTTCATACTTTGGTTTAATAGTTTTAGCACTAGGTTTGTAAACTTGCACTCTATTTCATTAATACATTGAATTTTCATTTACATTTCATTTAAATACCAAAACCCCCATTTTATAGAAAAAACCAAAAATAACGACAACTTAGCTTGATTCATACAACCTCTCTACTAGTCCTTGGAAAATACGACTCGTGGCCCCTATATTGCATTTGTTTTGTGAGCTAGGGTTTTCGATTATAAATATTAATTTGAGGCTCATTCGTGACATCAATTGTGGGCTTATCACTCCTCAGCTTGACGACAGCATTCTGGATGCTCTATCTTCGTGTAGACGGTCGTCGTTAAGTCGCAGATTGATGCTGTCATGTCCCGAGAGACTGCTGTCCAAAAAATTTGGATAGCATCTCCCTTGTAACAATTTAAAATCCCTGGTACATTATGATAAAGGCCCACATGGCCGCTCACTAGTCCAACACATGTATATAAAATACCAAACTAAAACAACATACCAACAAAGTATAACCATAAACAACATACCAACAATGTATAAACGAAAATCTCAAAGCATACTGATATGACTCAGAACAAAATGAAATATAAACTCCACAAGTCAAAAATAAAAGAAACTCCGTAACCAGAATTATATAACAACAAGTCCACAGATATGAACACAAATCCAAAAACCACACGAAGTAAATCCAACTGAACACTCCTTCCTGTTGTGAGATGGGGGCAGTCTGGCAGAACTCCAAGCTTCAAAGGTAACATCCCTATCTGCTACCTGGGGAGGAAGAAAAGAAACCTCAGGGTCTAGGTGGTGAGTATAAAATACTCAATGGGTACTAGACAAATAGTGCACAACTAATATGTAAACATGGATATCAAAAAGATACACAATCTCTCCAAAATGATACTTAGTGAGCAAGGTTAATAATACTACATATATCTCATCAGCATCATCATATAATAGGTAATAGGTAAAACATCATGTATGTAATGTCACACAATACAACAAACATATATCATAACAAATGTAACAAAACACACACAGATGCAGTAAAATAAACTACCAACAAATGTATGTACATTACATATGCAACACACATCACAGGCAACATGCATGGTCACTGTCTGCACTCGTTATCCATAGACACCCACACAATGAACTGGGGCGCACGACAGGACAACTGCACACACTCCAACAACTAACCACTACACACAAGTGGGGAGCGAGCAGAATTTCTCAGATAGTAGCTATCCTAGTTGCACCCAACATAGTGTAATAATGCTCTCACCCATTTACCACTATCTCACAGTGGTCAAGTGAGTGTCAACCACAATCAACTACTATCAACCACACCTACTACTATCATGTATATGTTATGATGCTCAGGTCAACAAGTAATGATTACATGATACAATAAATAAGTGAGACTGTAGTGATAGCAACTAGATCATATCATAGATCAACGACTATGTATCAAGCATCGAGTGTAATAGGGATAAAGTCAAGATATCTAACAATTGATTTATAATAAGTCATGCACTACAAACGAGATCTGTATTGACCAAGTACAGAAGTACCCACCTGGTATGACGAACGTCGGAATAAGAACCCCCAATATAATCTCTGTATATAACCCAAAATCAACAAATTAAGATCAATTTACAATAGACAACACCCACTAAATACAACAATACATTTAATTTAACAGTAAAATAAATCCCCTAATATACGATAGTTTATCACCCCCACTTAATTTATCTTGATCCACTCCTTTCCAATTAAACTGCTAACACGATTAAGTTGTTAACACAACAAGATCACCTATAATCCAATTAACACTAGCTAACCTCAGTCGGATCAAAAACTAACCTAACCCAAATCCAATTAAATCTATTCCACACCTAGCCTCAATCGGATTTAAAGCTACCGAAAGAAAAAAAAATCATTGGAATCAGATCTGATCTCAAACTATTCCATCAAAATCAGATCAATCCCAATACAACCCTAGCTCCACTGATTTTCCACAGATCAATAAGCTAACCTAATCTCAGTTAATTCCACCAGAATCAGATCAATCACAAAGAAAAATCCATCAACATCCCAAAACAAAATCCTAATAGAACGAAATCACAACAGATCAATAAAATCCTAATAAAATCCAAATCATGCAAGAACCTCACACTGAACAGATCCAACAGAACCAAAATCCATAAAATCCAATCACCATCCTCAACATCCAAACAACCACAAACTTATCACTGTATAAAACCTAACCAGATTCACAAAGGGAACTCACCTCACAGATCCGTTGCCCTAGAATCCAGCTAAGCTCTAATTCTTCCTTCGGTCAAAGCCGTCCTCCACCGATCAGCCGATCAAGCTTCTCAACGCTGTGAGCACATCCACTCAGAAATCCCAATGATAATCACTAATAGCCACACACACTAGGAATTCAAGCTTACCGATCAATCCTCCCTCAAATTTGAGCTCCCCTATTCGCGATCGCGTCGCTCACCGCCACCCGACAGATCCTAGCCACCCCCGGCGAGAATCAAATCCGTCGTTCAGAGCTCCTGGTCACTGACAATCCACCACGGCATCTGCACCAGCCTTGGATGCGCGATCGTGCGATTGGGAGGGAAGAAGAAGAAAAGAATCGCGATCTCGCGAGCTTGGGCGAAGAACGCCGATCGTGGCTTTAAAACAGGATTTAACAGAGTTTAAGTTAATAGTTTAAAACAAGATCTGATCCACTTGATTAAATGGACTGATTAAATGGGCTTCAACAGTAAACCCAAATTTGAAACCCAACCCATTAACAACTTAGACTTTAATAATATTCATTAGAGGTAAGGTTTAATGAGATATTTAATTAAACTTATTTATCTCATTTAATCCCCCAACAAATCAACTTATACCAATAATAATACCAATTTATTTTTCAACTAACCCCTTAAATCTAAATTAATTTGTCATACCTCACATTCTCCCCTACCAACAAAAATTTGATCCCTAAATTTACTATCTCCGTATATGAACACCAACAAGTGTCGATGGTAATGCTAGACGGTAATCCACCCAGCCAATCCGCTCTAAAATCTCAAATGACCCAATGTGGCGTGGAGCCAACTTCCCTCTCAATCCGAATCTCTTCACCCCTTTTGTGAGCATTACTCATAAAAATACATGGTCCCCAACAAAAAATTCCATAGGTCTTTGTCTTCAAATCTGTATAACTCTTCTGCCTATCCTGAGCCTTTGACATATGTCATCTGATAGTGCATACTAACTCTGCGTCCTACTGGATGCTTTGTGGACCCAATAACTAGCTCTCACCAACCTTCTCCCATAACACCAGAGATTGACATGGTCTATCATACGAAGCCTCAAATGGAGCCATCTGAATAGTAGAATGATAGCTATTATTATATGCAAATTCAACCAAA
>NC_133881.1:8181395-8208322 GCF_044706935.1 Curcuma longa
TGATGAACGTAGAGATCACCACTATTTTTGAGCTTTTATTACATATCTTTCATGTTATTCATGTCATATTTCTGCGTTTATTGCATCTTTTATCTACGCATTTGGCGCATATCTACTATTTCCTAGATCAAAGGTCTGCTCTTGTTTTTGTGCATTTGTAGGGCAGAAGTGGAGCAGAAATGGACAAAATAGAGTACATATTGAAAACAAGGCCAGATAGGGCCGTGCCCCCTAGGCACGGCCGTGTCTAACCCCCATCAGATGCCAGAACGCCAGACACGGGCGTGTTTCAGCCCGTGCCACACTCCAGAGGTTTTGCTGTACTGGGCCGTGTCTCATAGACACGGCCGTGCCCCTGATCAGAGCCAAGACAGCATAAGGCCGTGCCTCACAGGCACGGCCGTGTGCCTGAACTCTAATTTATTCCAGCTACTGATCGTGCCAAAGTGGCACGGCCGTGTCCTCCAACAGACCAGGCCAGGGTTTGGTCGTGCCTCACAGGCACGGCCGTGCTTCACAGCCAAACGAAGCCAGTGTCTGGCCGTGCCTCACAGGCACGGTCGTGCCTCAGGAAACAAGTTTAGACCAGGCTTCAGACCAGAGAAGAGCCAGCTCCTGGCCGTGCCTCCTAGGCACGGCCGTGTCCAGCACCAGCAAAGAGACAGAGCATGGTCGTGCCTTACAGGCACGGCCGTGCCACATTTTCAGGGCGGAGCCTTGCTTGGGCCGTGTCTCACAGACACGACCATGTCTTCTACCAGAGCTTCCACAGCTGCTGGTCGTGCCTCACAGGCACGGCCGTGCCTTTATACAGAATGAAGACATCACATGGTCGTGCCTCACAGGCACGGCCGTGTGTTGCAGCGCGCTTCCACCCGAAGCTGGACATGCCCTGGCCGTGTCTGCCAGACACGGCCATGTGACGGGGCCGTGTGCAGCGAACCGAGGGCATATAAATAGCCTCCTATCAGCCCTAAAACAAAGGGAGAGACCTTGGGGAGTGTTCTTGAGCCGCCGTGCCGCCATCCGGAGCCGAAATCGACGATCCAATCATCCGATTGGAGCTATTCCTCCGCCTCCATTCCGCCGACGAGAAGATTGCAAGCCGGAGAAGAAGAACTTCATTGATAAGTCCTATTTCCCCTTTTCTTCTTCTAGTCTAGGGATTAGGATGTTTACTTGTATTTCTTCTTCGATTTGTATTCTCTCCGTCATGGAGTAGTTCCTTTGATTCTAGGATGTAGGAGAATCGAGTGTATTGGATGATTTTGACTTGTGGATTTGTATTTGCCATGTCTATGAAATATGCTTGCATTTGCTTTATGGATTGCTTATCTATTGTGCTTATATGGATGATGTGATTGTAATAGATTCGATTCATAAGGATAGGGATTTATTGTGGTTTGAGGATGTATTAGGCCGTAACTGCCGGAGTGCCTGTGTGACAGACAGGAGAGCTACCAACCGGGCGAGTCCGAACGACACTCCTTAAATCATAATGAGTCCTTATGAGAGATAGCTAATGGCTATAGTGAACTAGGAAGGGATCCCTTAATTGGGTATTCGGTGACGGAGAATAGTATACCAGTAGTAATGCCGGAGTGCCCGTGTGACAGACGGGAGAGCTATTAACCCGGCTATCTGGTGTCGTTCCAACCTAGGGATCGTAGCATTAGGAGATTATTGATTATTCCGAGGAAACCTGACGAGGTCTAATTGGATATTTTGGTTAGAATCTCTGCAATTGCGAGGATATTGAGGAATGGTAAGGAGTCCACAGTCGATCGTTCAATACCTCGAGGATACCGAAGTCCTAGGATCGTTTTCCACTCACTTCACTTAGTCGATCTTGTCTTTGGTGGAGGTTTAGGAGTTCACTTTCACCCCCACTTTCCACAATTCAACCCTCAACAAACTGGATCTCTCCAACTCTTCTTGTATCGGTTTAGCGAATTATTCCACAGTCTCAGTGGATCGATATTTTATTACTTCGACGACACCCGTATACTTGCGGGAGCTGTCAGCTAACACGGGAAGCCTAAGCTCATTAGGAGGCCAAAACCAATTCTTCCTCGTGGTCCCTGTCGTAGCCTCAACATAGAGCCTGATATTCACCCACGAGACTTCAAGGAGAATTCTCGGAGACCTTTCGGAGACCTCTCGGAGACCTCAAAAGAATACCAAAAGAATTCTTTTTTAAAGAATTCTATCTCTTTCGCAGATAAAATTTATTATGAATTTTTCATAATAATTTTGTTAAGAAATTTTGTCAAAAAAATAAAATTTTTTAATTAAGAAATTTTGTTAAGAAATTAACGAAATTTTAGTAAGAGATTTTATAAAGATAAAGATAAAATTTAAATAAAAAAATTTATAAAGAAACTAATAAAATCTTATCAAGAGATTTATTCCGTATAAATCTAGATAAGATAAGTTTATTGGATATTTTCTAATAGATTTTTCTTAAAAAGAAAATTTATAAAGAAACTAATAACATCTTATCAAGAGATTTATTCTATATAAATCTAGATAAGATAAATTTATTGGATAGTTTCTAGTAAAATTTTCTTAGAAAGAAAATTTATAAAGAAATTAATAAAATCTTATCATGAGATTTATTCCTAATAAATCTAGATAAAATATGTTTATTGGATAGTTTCTAATAAATTTTTCTTAGAAAAAAAATTTATAAAGAAATTAATAAAATCTTATTAAGAGATTTATTCCTAATAACTCTAGATAAGATAAGTTTATTAGATAGTTTCTAATAAATTTTTCTTAAAGAGAAAATTTATAGAGAAACTAATAAAATCTTATCAAGAGATTTATTCCTTATAAATCTAGATAAGATTAGTTCTAATAAATTTTCTTAAAGATTCTATTAGATTTTTTCCATGGAAATCTAGATAAGAAAAATTATTATAATCTTTCTAAATTTTCTTAAGACGGCTTGACTATAAAAGGAGGGGTTTTGCACAAGGGTGAGATACACAATGAGATAATGGAGAAGAGGAACCTCTTTGCAAAGGCCAGCTCCTCCTCTCCTCTCCTCATCCCCTCTCCTCTTGCTAGGCCGACGGCACAACTTCCTCTTGCTTGTGGCCGGCTCCCCTCCTCCTCTCCTCCCCACCTCCCCTTCTCCTCCTTGCTAGGGCTGGTGGCCAAGAAGAAGAAGGAGTAGAAGAAGAAGAAGAGGAAGAAAAGGAAGAAGAAGAAGGCTTCTTCCTTGCAACCTTGTCGTCGGATTTGAAGAAGGGAAGGGAGAAGAAGAAGGTTTCTTCCTTGCACCCTTGCCATCGGTTTGGAAGAGAAGAAGAGAAGTTCCTAGGTGGATTACATCTTGGAAGACCGTCGCCCACACGACGTCCAAGAGGGCCAGAGGGATACGGCAGAAGATCAAGAGGACTTCGGGTATGTACAATCATGCACGCAACTTACAAAGAAGAAAGGTACAACTAATTCTTTCAGCTACTAGTTGTTTTCTTTGTATGGAACCTGAATACCAAACACAAGAGCCCAATGATCTTAATGCATCGATCAAGCACCTAGTTGATCGATTATGAGGGCTACTTGATAATATTCCATTTTCAAAAATTTTTGTCCGACAAGAATTCAACGAAATGAAATATCAGGTTCCCAACAATAGCATAGCTTATATGATACCTATAGAAGTTACTATTCATTATACTAATCTCCTGTTACCTATCGTTATGCTTTTGCCATATCTGCTCTATCATGTTTTACCTTATTGAGCATGTACTTCTTTCTGATTATCCACTGAGTATATTTGTACTCACCATTTGGACTCTGGGATTTTCTATCTTCCCAGATATCAGGTAGGAGACTACAGCTGATGCCGAGGAGATCCTGCCAGTCTTATCATCTCATAGCAAGTTATGATTCACATTGTATTGTGGATTTTGTATCTGATATGTCTCTGTGTGTGGATGTTGCATTTCGTATCATTCGAGTTCGTACTATCATATCCGTATTTCAGACTTAGAATTTTATGTGCACTGTCGTGTATTCGTTTTATCGTTATCGTGGAGTTTTATCCTTACTGTGGATTTTTCTTTAGAATAGATATGTTTTCGCTGTACGAATCAGTTTTAACGAGTTTTATTCGTTAGTAACGTTACGGATGCATTTCATATATAGTAGGATGTGTGGAGTGACCGTGTGGGTCACATTTACTTTTATTTCTTTGTATAAATCCATAGCATGATATGGATTGGCCGTGTGGGCCTTATATATGTGCATGTATCCAGGGAATTGTCATAGATACAGGGGAGATGCTGCTGAAATTTTTCGAACGGTCGTCTCTCGGGTCGTGACATTAAAGGCGACTTGGGACGAGTCGTCTTCCGTGGAGTCGGACGAGGAACTGACAACCAGCTTCCTCGCTCTACCAGCCCAGGATGAACCGAACTGGAGCGACTATGACTCCGACAGCACCGAAAGCCATGGATCCGTATCCGGTTTGGAAGGCTCCTCGACTTTCTTGGACTTCCGTCCGTGCCAATAGTCGCTCCTCGACCGTCTTGGACTTCCGTTTGCCTTACGTCCGGTCTTCTTACCCGCAAGGACTTTTCTCCATCTGCCTTACCCTGTAAGGACTTCCTCGTGCCAAGAGTTCGCTCCACAACCCTCTTGGACTTTCCACTTGCCTTACCCTGTAAGGACTTTTCTCCACTTGCCTTAACCTGTAAGGGCTTTCCTGCACGCTTAACACACACATTAGATTTCTCATCTGGTGCTCTAGAGTTTATTGATAGCAAACATCAAAATATAGCTGATAGGCATGATTGCAACAACACTTCCTTCCTGCTTGTCTCACAGCGCTAAAGATCGTTTTCCTACTGAGCGCGGCGTCGATACTTCCTTCCCAACCGACCGTGATCCGTCTTCCTTCCTTCGCGCGAGCGCCCCGACCGCATGGGAGCCGGAGAGGAGCCTCTGCTCCCTGACACTAAAAGGAGCCAATGTCCCTGTCACTGGAAGAGACCACCGCCACCGCCTCCTCTTTCACGACCGAAGTCTCGTCACTGTAGCCGGCGTAGGACGCCACTGCTGCCATCCTTTAGTTGCCAACGATGAGGAGGAGATGAAGCTTTAAGCCCTGTTTCTGTGTGCTATTACCATGGGAAAAAATAGGGGAAAGTCCCTTGTTTCTGGACGTGTGGGAGTGGGAGAGAAAAACCTTGTATTGGTTTCTTTTCGGGAGCAAATCGTTGCTGTG
Organism: Curcuma longa; assembly: GCF_044706935.1. Classification (NCBI taxonomy): domain Eukaryota; kingdom Viridiplantae; phylum Streptophyta; class Magnoliopsida; order Zingiberales; family Zingiberaceae; genus Curcuma; species Curcuma longa. The sequence goes on from NC_133881.1 coordinate 8,186,635, forward strand.
ACTTGATTCACTTAGTCTAACCGAACTAATCAAAGCTACCTTGTCACATCCTAGACTAGTTAGACGAAAGTTTATCAATAAAATTAGTTAAGTTTATAATTTTTTAAATTGGTTTTATCTTAGAACATGGTCGTTGTTCCGATAACTAAGAAGGACCAAATACCTCGCCACTGCTTGGAAATTATTTTTTGAAATGTGAACTTAGTTAATTGACAATTAAACCTGAATCTAAATCAAAGCTAATCAAATATAGATACCTTCAATAATAAACTAAGCTAAAATTGGAAAATCATCTCACAAATACCCATAGGATCACTGCTTGATGATTTAGACTCGGGTGAAATGAATTAGGTAATAATTTTCTGAAAATAACCCAACAAATGAAATTAATTTTACCTAATTAATAAAGTTAATATCTTTAAAATAAGTTTAAAATCTTTAATTAATTTCATTTCATTAATTTTTAAAATTTAATTAATTTTAAACTTAAATATAATTAACTTTTACACTTTAATTATTTTCAAAATCTAATTATTTTCAAAACTTTAATTAATTTTAAAACTTTAATTATTTGTAAAATCTAATTAATTTTAAAAACTTTAACTATTTTCAAATCTTATTTTAAAACTTTAATTATTTTTAAAATCTAATTAATTTAAAAAAACTTTAATTAAATTTTAAAACCGTAATTATTTTAAAATTTTAATTAATTTTCAAAACCTTAATTATTTTAAAAAATTTATTTAATTTTCAAAACCTTAATTATTTTTAACTTGAATTATTTTCAAACTAAATTATTAATTAAATTAAATTAATTATTTCTAAACCTTAATTAATTCTTAAACTAAATAATTCTTAAATAATAATAAACAACCAACCTTAATTAATAACCAATCCTAATTAAAACCAAGCTTAATCAACCTTAATTAAAACCAACCTTAAAACCAACTTTAATTCAAAATTAACCGAATCAGCCTACTCGAGTCGACTCAAGAGCCGATCCGAGTTGACCTGATTAGACTAGAAAACGACTCCAAAATTTTTTGCTAAAATGTCATTCTTCTGACTCGAGTCGACCTGACCCCAAGAGTCAGTCGACTCCCACCGCTACTCGAGTCGATCTAACCTCTTTGAGTCGACTCAAGGGCGTTTATAAAAGACCCGCGGTTCCCACCGAGTAAACTACTCAAAAATCCTCCCCACAACTTGTCTTTCTCGATTTTCGCACTACAAAAGGCACGACTTCAACCAGGAAGCTTCTTCCACCATCAAAATGCCCAAGTAAAACACTAAACCTATCTTTTTCAATTAATAGCTTAATTTTCTTTAGTTAATTTCATCAAATTTACATATTAGACGATTTAGGAGAGGTAGAGAGGCTACGCCCTCCAGGACCCCCTCTACTGACCCTAGATTTCCTACAGAGGAGCTCAAACTTTGGTATAGTGAGATATCTTATTTATCCTTACCATGTAGGTCATTAGATTGGGGATTTTTTCTACGGTCCTGCCCACTTACCATGGAGGTCATCACACATTACCACCTTGATCGACTTGTTTTATATACAACCCCAATAAACATTACATTGTGTTCAGAGTTCTATAACAACTTAGATTACCTTAATGATCAGACCTTCACCACCCTATCGGACAGAGAGACATTACCATTACACCATCCATGATTAACACCTTTATTGGATTTCGTCCCTCACAGTCTACCTTCCTTGTATATCCACTTGCCAGCTTACCCTTTGGAGACCCTTATGCTCACATCACTCTAGATGTGATGCATACTTACTTTTTACAGGAGGATCAAGATCCTACTCTTGCTCTCTTTCATTCTAGCAGACTTAGGATATAGGAGTATGTCCTGTATAAAGTTATAGTAAACTGCGTCCTACCCCTCACCACTAGGGATCTCACACGGATGAGATCTTTTCATTCCTTTTTACATTATGCCTTTATTCATAGATTAGATCTTGACTTAGGTCTTTTGATTTTCCATACCATAGTTTATGTTTCCTCAATAGTGACTAGTAGGTGAGTCCATATGCCCTACTGTCACATTTTGACTGGTTTACTGAGTTCATTGGGAGTAGACACCACTATTGGTGAGATCTTACCCCAGGGGAATTTTGATAGTATAGGTGGTAGGCAGTTCTCCCTAGGTGGCATAGCCATAGATGACGAAGGGAGACTCTCCTGGAGGCAGCCTCAGCCTCATCCTCAGCGTCAGCCTTAGGAGCAGAACCAGCCTGAACCACCAGCAGATGATGTAGATATAGGAGCTGAGATAGAGGAGCTGTAGGACTCCCATGTTTACCTGGACCACCTCCTCCCCTGACTACTGACCAGAGACTTACTAGGATGGAGGAGTCTCTTCAGTCAGTATCTAAGAGATTAGACGCTCAGGGAGCCAGCATAGCTGAGATGCTTCAGATACTCAGAGCTATGCAGCAGCAGCCACCACCACCACCATCACCATCACCAGCACCATAGTTGATTTTCTTAGTTATCACTTACCTTACTAGATGATTGTACATATCTAGCTCATGTTAGTTAAAGTTCATATATATAAATTGTCTTTTCTTACATTTATCTGAGGTTAAGTTTATGTTTGGTAGAGTAGTAAAATGATGATTTCAAAATTCATATTTTCTTTTATTTCCAATCTATTATAAAATTAGTTTTTCAAATGACTTTCAAAACTTATTTACTTTCATTTGAAAATTTATTTTCTTTTAAAATTTATTTTTCAAACTTAAGAAACGAATGTTTTTACCTTAGCCTAGATTCAAATCCCTAGATATCATAATCTTATAGATCTAGGTGGGCATCTCACAAAGCATACTAGGTAACTTGCTTGTGTTTGTGAAACATAGACTGGTGTGTGATGATTAGGATTTTAGTCTAAGTACAAAGATGCTTAAGTAAGTGCATCAAATCTTACTTAGAGTTTAAACATATATTGATCAAGTTAAGTGTCTCTTTTTGGGATGATACACTTAAACTTGGCTAACTGGGTCAAGCTTCTACTTTCTAATTGATAGCTAAAATCCAAGTTGGACACATGCCCCTTGGATAATATTTTTTTATAAGTATTTTCTTATTATTAAAAGTCTGGACTCAAAATCCTTAGGAATATTTTGATTATGTCAAAGGGGGAGAGTTATTTGAGTTTTCAAGTTAAGAAATTTTTTGTTAAAATTTTTTGAAAATATTCTTTGAAATATTAAAAAATCTTCTTTAAAAAATTAAAGCTTGAAATATTTTTTAAGAAAAGATTGTTTCAATCTATGGGGGCCAAGGACAGAGTCGAGCAAAAGTCCAACAAGTCTAGAGGACTTGGCTGGCATCAGCTATACTCTCCTGAGAGGAGTGGGTCAGGAGACATTCCCGCAAGGAACAGTAGGCATCGGTCTAACCTAAGGTCTCATTGGAGACCTAAAGTTAAGACCAAGAGATAATTCTAGGAACTGACTCTGCAACTGTTATTTTACATATTTTGGAAGCTAACATTCAGTGCAGGTTGGAGAGATTAAGTACTTAGACTCCGAGCTAAGTTATCTAAGGTTCAGATGTGGGAGTCGACCTGAGTCTCAAACAAGTCGACCCGAGCCAGGATAATCGCAGCGAAAGTCAACGTATATCAAAAACCCTCCACGTCAAACTAGGGTCGACTGGAGTAGGTTCTCAAGTCGACCTGAGCACCAGATAACGCAACAGTAGAAAAAGCTTATCGCCAAGCTCCACGTCAGCTTCGAGTCGACCAGAGTAGAGCTCGAGTCGACTGGAGTAGAGATCGAGTCGATCGGAAGACGAAGTCAACACGAAGAAAGAGGATCGCTGCTTAGGTGGAGTCTACTTGAGATTAGCTAGAGTCGACCAGAGCATCCTATATAAGCAACCTCGACCACAGCCTCAGTATTCACTTCTTCCATCATTCCACGAGCAAACCCTGATGAGACGACGGTGACCTGAATGACCATCAGCATCTACAAAGTCGCCGTAATGTCGGAATCACACGCAATCGAAGATCAAGCATCTCCGACGTATTGGATAACAAAAGCTTAATTTAATTGTCTTACCTGTGATTCGATAAACAGTATTATCGAGAGCTTTTTGTAATTGTTAAACTTGTTTCCATAAGGGAACAAGTCTACTAGTAGATTGCCCGTCGAAAACGGTCAAAGATCGTGGGCCTTGAAGTAGGAGCCTTGGATTGTGAACCAAGTAAAAAAAACCTTGTTTCTTTTTACTTTCACTGTCTTCCGCTATGAACTCATGATTTTCGCTTTTGCACTCGAACCTCGAAAATCTATCAAAAAATGCTAAAGTGCTATTCACCCCCCCTCTAGCGCTTTACACGATCCTACAGAAATTCTCAACAACAATTTGACGATTAGTCACAGCAACGATTTGCTCCCGAAAAGAAACCAATACAAGGTTTTTCTCTCCCACTCCCACACGTCCAGAAACAAGGGACTTTCCCCTATTTTTTCCCATGGCAATAGCACACAGAAACAGGGCTTAAAGCTTCATCTCCTCCTCATCGCTGGCAACTAAAGGATGGCAGCAGTGGCGTCCTACACCGGCTACAGTGACGAGACTTCGGTCGTGAAAGAGGAGGCGGTGGCGGTGGTCTCTTCCAGTGACAGGGACATTGGCTCCTTTTGGTGTCAGGGAGCAGAGGCTCCTCTCCGGCTCCCATGCGGTCGGGGCGCTCGCGCGAAGGAAGGAAGACGGATCACGGTCGGTTGGGAAGGAAGTATCGACGCCGCGCTCGGTAGGAAAACGATCTTTAGCGCTGCGAGACAAGCAGGAAGGAAGACCAAATGTTTCCGGCACAGTGAGCTAGGGTTCATCCCTTCCCTCTCTGGCGGGCGGTCGGCTGACGGCGGCGCATCACGGCGGGGAAGAAGAACATAGACCCCGCAACCCAAAATCGCGAACATGCTTTTATTAGAAGCAACAGTAGCGATTAGGTTTTTTAGGGTTTTTAATTCCCTTTTTGATTTTACCGTGGTAGCCAAAACCAAAAAGAGAAAAAAAATAAAATGAAAACCCTAATTCAGATTGAACCGAACCGAGTTACTCTAGAAAATCGATTCAGTTTTGGTTCGCTTGGTTCAATAACCAAAAGACCTCTAATTGGACCCAAACTAGTTTTATTCAATTCCTCTTCACAAGACAAAGCTCATCATCTCTTCTGTTTTGCCAAAACCTCTTCCATCATGAACCAAACTGAGTTGGTTCAATTTGGTTCAAAAGCAAATCATTTGGTTCACTAACTAAACGACCTCTGATTTGAACGAAATCAATTTCGTTCATTTCGTCTTCGTAAGACAAATTCCATCATTTGTCCTTTGTCTGATACAACTAGACTTTATTTCTCTCATTGTGAGAATCTAATTGTTAAACTCGTTTTAAGTCCTTCGAAGAACTTGTAGTGCGTGTGACCCAATAGGTTTCCGGCTATGTTGGTCGTCCGTAATTAATCCATTAATTACGAAACGATCATGAGTGGCACCTAACAGTACATCCCGATCGCCAATTGATTGAAAAATCAATGATTGATTTAGAATAGTTTCTAAACCCTTCAAAAGCTATACTGAAACGTGTCTCATTCCTTTCACCGTCTTATACCCGCTTGGTTCAGGACATGGTCTATGTGTGTCAATCCCCACTAGGCTGACTACGTTATATCTAGCCGAAGCTAGCTTTCTTGTCTTGTGAATTCAAGTTACTTGTACATGTGACCAAGAGTTCCGTACTCTTGACATGTAATGCTTTGGCCAAAATTTTTTAGTAACAATCCTAACAAGCGGCCATAGGGTATCCGTCTTCTTTTCAAAGGAGCGGTGAATCCTCTGTGGGCTATTCAAACACCTTCGAACACTTCGACTTATACCCAATCATCTCGAGTCCACACCTCCTCGGAGATGCTTGCTTAAGATGTCAAAGTATAAGCCTCCATGACCAAGATGACTTGAATACTGCAAGTCAAAGGAAACTCACACATAAGCTGCATTGAGATCTTCGTTGACATATATCTATTTGCATAGAAGCATACGAAGTCTCAAGGCAGGTCACTCCAATGAACTGGTTACCTTTAACCAGCATCCATATTTAACTCTCAACATCCAATGTCTCCAACAGTGAGATCGGCTACTTGGCTAACCAAGGAGTTTAAACATGCTAGTCTCGACAGAATTGATGACATCCATGCTCATCAATTCTTCGACTAGGGATAATTTCAATACATTCATAATTGCACATATAGTGATGCTCACGAGTTGTGATCCAATTACAAATTCTCTCATGCTATTCAATATTTATCCAATAAATAGTATAACCGTAAGGCGATTGCCTTAGGACACCTCTCAATCTAACAAACTCCCACTTGGCCTAAGGCCAATCGCTATGGTATCCAATACCACACGTCTCTATGTGTTCCTCAAAGTTTACTTTGAGGTAGAGATTAAAGGATCCATAAGGATCCTTTCGGTGGGATTCTTCTCGAATTATATTTCTCTTCTACAAATGATTTTTTTGATCTATTGATTTCGCCAAAGCACATATTTGGATATATGGTGAGATAGGTTCCATCGCATGCGCGATTGTTCCATTGTTGTCACAGTAAACCAGTAATGTTTCAACAATGGTTAGAACCATTCTAAGTTCAATAATGAACTACCTGATCCAAACCGCTTCATTTGCTACTTCATAAGCTGCAATATTGTCTTATTTGAAACACTACAAGAAAAAAAGGATTTCCCGGCGGTTTAAAATTCGTTTAGCTGCGGTTTGGAACCGCCGCAAAATCATTTCCCGGCGGTTTACCAAACCGCCGCTGATACCGGTGTCGTTAAACCATTTAGCGGCGGTTTTAGAGAACCGCTGGAATAACCGCCACTAAAATAGATTTCCCGGCGGTTGTTTTTGCGGCGGTTCAAAATATTTCCCGGCGGTTGTTTTTGCGACGGTTCGAAATATTTCCCGGCGGTTATTTTTGCGTCGGTTCGAAATATTTCCCGGCGGTTTGCTAAAACTGCCGCGAAATGGTTTCCCGGTGGTTTGCTAAAACTGCCGCGAAATGGTTTCCCGGCGGTTTGCTAAAACTGCCGCAAAATAATTTTCCGGCAATTTAAGCTTTGAGTGTGCAATTACAGATTTTTCAGCCCGCGATAGTTTTTATAAATAAATACAAAAATTAAACCAAAAATTGTAATAAATAGAAAATTTTACTTGCATTAATTTCTTGCAAAACTAGTAAACAAATATCAATCATTACACATGGATATCAAAGTTGTCAGATGTCAAATACAATGAATTTAGGTTACAAAAAAACTGAAACTTTGTTTGGTTACAAAAAAACTGAGAAATCTCTCTAGCTTTCTCAGATGTCAAATCCTAGAAATAGATCCCTCTCTTTTCCTTCAACCAGGTTGCAAATTCGTTGTTTTTTGAAAAGTAGTCATCTGGAGCGCTCTTCAAACATGTAAAGTAGGCATGTCTGCACAAGTAAAAAAAAAATTAGAAGAGACAAACTAAATCTTGTCACTCATGCTAGATTCAATACTACACAAAATTATGTACATAAAAAAAAGACAGAATGCTTAACAGACAACACAAAGCTGGCCTAAAGTTTGATTCAATATTTCACTTAGACAAACTATAACCTAAAGAACAAAACACCAGCAAATAAGGAACCATTGCAAATAAGGAACCAAAGTGATACACACAACAAATCTAGAATAAAGGAAAATACAAAGAAGTGGATTATAACACCAAACATATACATTAACCAAATCATTTAGATGTACTTGATCAAATTTAACTAAGAAGTTGCAAGATAGATTAGTTCTGGAAAGAGCAAATATGGCCAGTGCTCTATTTTAAACCAATAAATTGTCATTATGGACTAAAGAACATTATTGCATAAGTAGAGTGTTATTCATGAAAATATTGTCTATTTCTAATGTGAAAAAGAGAAACCTTTACGGATTCAAAGCTAGCTTTTTGAGTTGAATCATGTCATGTCATTGATGTGGATGTATTAGTAGTTATCTATCTTATTTGTATAGCAGTGTCATTCTGTCCAAGCTAGCTTCTGATTATTAACAACATTTTTTTTGAATTTAAGTTCAACGAGAAGAAAAATAAAATAATTACTGTTGTTTTGTGACTTTGCAAGTATACTACTGATTTCGACAGAGATAATTGATGCTTACACCTGTATTTAGAGAAGCCTCCTTTGCTTTGTGCGACAGGGCTTGTTTAAGAACAGCAGAAAGCCAACAGCTCCCGCTGCTATACCAACAAATCTGAATACTATAATCGCTTAGGCGTATCAGATTTTATATACAAGCTGGTTAAATATATCTTTCAAGTTATTAGTCATCTAAACTACTGCTCAGTGTCATCCAGCCATAGAATGATGAAATCAGATAAGGAAATCAAGTATTCAAAAACACATACCTAGCTTCCACCATCATTGAAGCTGCTTCCAGCAATAACCTTGACTGATGATCAGTATTGTATGCTCTAGCATAAGCTACATTTTCTAAAACATCAGCACCGTTCAATCCAAATCTGTCAAGTTTAGTCAATGAAGTTGTGTATATATTAATCAGTCAAATATCTTATTTGCCATTATGTTGTTGCAAACCTATCTGCAATATGCAGTAGTCTTTGAGGCCTAAACGTGCCCTCATCATCGATATATAATGCCTTTCCTTCACCACCACCTTGATCCAATGGAAGCTGAAAGCAAATAGAGTTTGTTGCTTTGAGAAATTGAATTTGCAACAGAACTAGCATAGACCAAAATATTACTAATGACAAAACCAATAAAAGCAAGTTCAAGGAAATGTTATAAACCAATAAAAAACAATAATGACTGTGACATAAAAGCTATATATACATGTAAAGGCTAATTTATAATGTGTCACCATTCAAAACACAATATGATACCGAAACATACCTGACAGGTGACACAGAGAGTGTGGCACAATTGTGTTTTACCAGAACGAAACTCCCCATATAGTTCAGTAATAGATCCAGTTTCAATTCCTCCTATATTCAGAAAGTCAAGACAAATGAGCAAACATGCAATGGCTATCTACTGAAAACAAAATCCTAAGAATTTACCCTCCAAGATCTTATCAAGTTCCCTTGACCCAGATGTGATTTGAATTATTTCAAGGCGTTGAGCATGGAGTTGACTTGCACTAGTAAATCCCAGAGGTACCAACTTAGAAGTTGTACACAATTTGAATATTCAAAATTATAATGCTCAGAAAGTTCATATAATATATAAATTATCAGGCAACAGATAAATGGATTTCTAAATTGCTCAAGGATAGTTTAGAATTACCCGCTTCAATTATTTTGTCAACTTTTGCATCACTAATCCCTTTGATTTGCAGCAGATCTTTCCTTGGAGTATATGCAACAGATTCCACAGTACAAAGTCCAGCATCTTTTAGCTTCTTGACATCTACGGCAGCAATCCCAGATGCCTTCATAATAAAAGAACTCACTGACATATTAACTGAAATTGTTGGAAATAACAAATCCATCCTCTTGAAGTGACTATGGAAATACAAATCAAGCTACCATTTGATCCAGAAGGAAAACATGCAACATTTATGCAAACCGACTACTTCTACAAGCTTAGGTACTTATAACTAAGGGGTATCTAGTTTGTTTACTACAATTATGATTCTTCTAACCATCATAGTCAACAAAAAGCAAGAAATCTTTGCAATAGAACAAATTTAAAGCATTAAAGTTTCAATTTTGCCCGAACTGTCACACTGCTGAAGATGTTAACTTAAGAATTACTACTATGAATATTGAGGAGGATCAATTTGAACTGAACAACAATATAATTACTCGAAGAAAAAAAATGAAATGTAGAAACTTACTTGATTTGGGATGGCTTCTTACAGAATACAACAAATGAAATGACATCCTACGGAAACAACACAAAATCAGGGGAAACTTACTTGATTTGGCAGGCTGGAGCGGAAGTCTCGGCGGCGAAGTCTCTGCACGGGCTGGGTGGAAGGCTCGGCGGCAAGCAATCGCAGGAACCCGGAGAGGAAGTTTAGGGTTCGTGCGAGAGGGAGCCGCGGCGTCCGAAGAGGAAGTCTCGGCGACGAAGTCTCTGCACGGACTGGGTGGAAGGCTCGGCGGCAAGAAATCGCAGGACGCCGGAGAGGAAGTTTAGGGTTCGGGCGAGAGGGACCTGCGGCGTCCGGAGAGGAAGTCTCGGCGGCGAAGTCTCTGCACGAACTGAGTGGAAGGTTCGGCGGCGCAGGAAGTAGGGTTCGGGGCGACAGGGAGGCGCGGCGTGAAGTTTAGGGTTGGGGAGAGTTGAACCGCGGCGTGTTCGGGCGAGAGGGAGCGGTTTAACGGGTCGGTAGGGTTAGAAAATAACGGCGGTTATTGTAAACCGCCGGAGAAAATAAAATATAGCGGCGGTTAAATTGTAAACCGCCGTGAATAACATTTTAAACTGCCGCAAATCACTAAACCGCCGTAAATCAATATTTATTCATAGAATATTATTATTTTACTTATACGTTTGTTCTTCCATATTTACTATAAAAGAACATGATTGTAAAAGGTTTCTCCATCTTTAGAAGGTTTACAAAGAACAGAAAATATAATAGTATTGTTGGGCTGATGGATCATAGCTTGTAGAGTAGGAACTGGGGCTTCTAAACCATGTAAAAAAATTATGATATTGTGTATCTGTTTCTTTGTACTTATAATTTTGCATATTCATTCACTTTATATATTTTTGTTACGTACTAACCTTTTTGTTGAAAAGCAAACACGAACAAAAGTTAAAAATTGCATGCACCAATTCACACCCTCTAGTCATAATGTATGATCCTATACTTAGATATGAGTTGATTGGACTTTATTTGAGTCAGTTGAAGAAGGTAGTGTTGGTAGAGAAGTTTGCGATCTTATCCAATTGAGTCAATTGAAAAGTGCTTGAGTTTTAAACAAGGACTTAGATATGAGTTTACTAAACCTTATTTGAGTCGGCCGAAGGGTAGGAGTGGATGCCCAAGCTAAGGGGTGAATAGAGATTGTACATCTACAAGCATGATTCTAAACTACTCTTGCTCTTGATAGCAAGGTCATAAAATGATTAGCACAAAGGAAATGAACATAAAAGAAATCACACTTAAAAGGATTGCCAACACATTTATTTAACGTGATTAGTTAGTGGATCACTCCCAAAAAGCCATTATTGAAAGTTGAAAAACCTCTTATACAGGAATTACAATGAAGGAATGGAGGGAAGAAGGGAGAAGCTCTAATAAGACTAACTAATGTTTTTTTCACCGGCCTTAAAGACTCCACTGAACTCCCCATTTATAACCTTCAGTCCTCCAATGACTCTTATTGTCTTTCACCCAACAATCGTTGCTCATTTACCATCAATTGATTGGTCCTCACATTTTGACTATTGTCATTCAACAACGACTCCTTTCTATATTTCACATGGACAAACAATCGATTGTTCGCTTATTATCAGTTGACTGCCCAATTGACTCATCAATGAACAAAATCATTTTATTCATTGGCTCCTCGAACCTAGTTGATTGCCCTAGACGATTGACCTACCAATCAATCGATATTCATCATTAGTCAACTGGTCAACTTCTAAACTTTGAATCTATTTGGGGTATTGGATTTCCCGATCACCAATAAATTATTGACCTCGACTATGACCAAGTCTATGTTGGAGTTCATTTATGTTGAGTTATACTCTCATTTTTCATGGATATTGGTCATTCAATACTTAGCTCATCGGATTTTATTATTGCAGTTTAAGTTTGCCCTCGGTCATCTACCGTATACCATATGTCCCTTAGATACACCTGAGTCTTGGTTCCTTCACATGCCATGCCTCATGGCTCATGTCTATGTAGTCCGTCTCCAATGACTATTGCCCTCACTACCTTGATGCTCCTCATCTTATGGGGGCATGATTTGTCTTATATAATCTTCTTCAATCTCTATGAACTTTGAGCCATTGAGCTACTAACTGTGCTAGGTCAATGCTCCAAAGCTACTCTAGTCCCACCTTAGTGCTCCTCAATCTGTGGTCTCTTAAATGTTCTATACTATTTTTCTACATTCTCATCAGATCTCTAAGACATTGAGTGTACAAGCTTAGTCATACCATTAACTCTCCTATCTTCATGTGTATTTTTGCATGTCCTATAAGCTCAAACACGCATATAAGTAGGATAAGACCTAATTTAAATTCTTTATCTAAATATCAAATTTCAAAGTGATGCTAAATCACTTGGGATATGATTGTACTAACATAAAATAAAGTATCTCAGATAAACTTATAATTTTATCTAATTGAGTCGATTGAAAAGTTCTTAAACTTTTAAATAAAGATTTAGATATGAGTTGACTGAACTTTATTTGAATTGGCTGATTAATATATAATTTTGTGATCTTATTAAATTGATTTAATTGAAAAAAGTTGAGTTGGTTATTAATTTAAATTCATTGAAGAATAATTGAGTTGTTTGGAGAGTAGTAGATACATTTTTTTTATCAACATTTTAGCTGAGTAATAAAAGGATGAAGTTTATCTGAGCTTAATTTAAAAACTATAAATAAAAAGAGGAAAAGGACCTCGAGATTAACATTATGTTTTCATTTATGTTTTATATTTTGGTTGACTGCCAATTTATTTATTTGTCCTACGACTAACGCTCATTTTTCATCATGAAAATGGCAGAAGCTAGCATTATCGAGTAGATAACTCACAAGGTAATTCGCACTGGTCTTCTGCTTTATCAAGGTTGTATTCTTTGCAGCAGTTATACCATGCCAAATTAATTTATTTAGTATTTGAGATTTTTCTCATATGTAAATAATGTTTAACTACAATCTGTTTAAAATATTAAATGAACCAAATCAAGTGTCAAGTGGGTGGATATGCTATTGCTAATTCTTTCGCATTATAATTCATAATAACATTGGGTTAATTGATATGAAATTGTAGTTTGATAATGACTAAGTTGATCCTTAATTGTTATGGTTCAATGCTTTTAAAAGTGGACAAAAATAAAAGGCTCCTCTTTTATTAACAGTATTAAAATAACTATTATAATCATTATAATTTATAGCTATTTAAAATAATAAATACAATGGTAGCACAGAGTAAACATATTTTAATATAATAATATAATATATTTAATAGTTTTAATTAACTCGAGTCAATTCATTTTAGTATATTATATTAGTTACCTCTCTAGTCATAAATTTGAGTTGGACTCGTTGGATTGATCAAATAATTTAGACAAGTTAAGTTAAAATTTTATCAATCCATTTTAAAATGAGTTCAGATACGTTGACTCACCTAGGCTAGTGACCCGTATGAGTTAGCCTGTGACGGATTTAGTTGATCCACGGATCAAGAAACTTTATTTTTTTTAATTTAAAATTAAAATTGAAAAATTCAATAGATTAATAGACTTGCCGTTTTGATTTTTTGGAACAACTTGATGAATTTAGTAAATCCTTTTGGGAGGCTTCCAATGATCGTAGATCGAACCAATCCTATTTTTACAGATGGTTGGTTGTTCACAGACTAACTATACCTACTATTTCTTTTTTGCGATGTATATCAGCAATGAAGTTCATCCAACGATAAATCTAATTCTCCTATAAATAAACGTGCAACAACAATTTCATTGATAATTTTATCAATTATATTTCAAAGTTAGTTTGATTAATTCCCTTATATTAAGGTAAAAATTTTAGTATAAAAAATATTTATATAACCATAATTGTACCGATTATATATTTTATTTTTTATTTTATTTAAGAAAATTCTTTTAGAACCTCCTTTTATAAATGAATTAATGAATTTTAAATTTTGAAACAATGAATAAACAAATTCATATAACATATATGCCATTAATAGTCCAAAAGTTACTATACTTATCGAAAAATTGCATTTATATAAAATTCATATCAATCCACAGAATAACTCATTGGGATGTAAAAAATTTATGGATGGAGTTAACCATTTTGATAGTATTCCATAATCAAAATGAATTCCTATTGTTCCAATAAATAAAGTAAATAGTATTAACAGATTTATTTAAATTATAATTCAAATTTAAAAATTTTAATTTGATCAATTTAAATTATAATAAAAAATTAAAATTTTTAAATATTTTTAATATTTTTTTATTTTTTGATAGGTTCGTGGGTTGACCCGTTTAACTCGTAGAAATCCGTCTTGAATTGAGTTGGATTGAAGATTTTTTAACCCATAAAGTTAGTGGGTCGGTTTGTCCTGCCTCGTCATATAATAAATTTTTAATAGGTTGTCCAATCTCATCATGGATTGATCCGTTTGATATCTCTTGTTACACTGTAATTATTATAAAAGTTGTAGAATAAAAATGTTTTTAAAATAAAAAATATTTTAAAGTGTTGTTTTATTTATTTATTTTTTTAAAAGTTTCAAAGAACGAAAACATAAAGATGCCTTTTATTTTTCCTTTTAAGTTATTGATTATGATGTGGATTTGATAAATAGAAAAGTATAAGTAGAAAAATACGTGAATAGAGGTGAGAGATTTGAAAAAATTATTACTTTTTGGGCTTCTGTTTCTCGGCTCGAATTTTCGAAGCACCAAAATCGCAACCACCAGGCGCGTTCCGTAGCTGGCGGTGGGGAGATCGGAGCGAGCGACGAACCGCGTTAACAAGGAGCAAATGGAGCTGCGCCGCCGTAAACCCCCCTCTTTGAGGCGCCCCTACGTGTCTCCTTCGAGCTCCAGCTCTGCCTCAAAGCATCCTCGGGTTCTCTCCGATACTTTCTCCGGTAATGGCTTCCTTCTTCATTGCCCTAGGACTTGTGTTCTTTCTTCATTTCCTGGTTCCTCAGCTCCTGGGGTCCTGACTAAATTCTACCTTTTTTGTCTAAAATCGCACAATTCATAAAGGTTTATTGCAAAAGAATAATGAATAATGAATAAAAAAAATAATGAATAATGGAAATAAAATAATGTGTAAGGGTAAAGAATAGAGAAAAATAGAATCAAGAATATAAGTGGAAGACATGGGAAATCTGATATACGTCATAGATGAGTCACTGAAATAATGCCCAATAGATATACAATGAAGCTAGTGTGGGGTAACCTTCCCTACACTTAACCATATACAATAAAACTCTAGTAGAAAAAAAATAAAAAGTACAAAAGCTTACTACCAACTATCCCAAACAATCTCACCAACTCAAATTTTTATTTTTATTTTTATTTTATTTTTTTATTCTAAACAAAACTAAATTTTTTTCTTCTTTTTTCTTCTTTTTTTTTTGAACAGATCACTTTTTTTTCAATTTTTTTTGAACCTAACTAAAACAAATGAACTAAGCAAAAAATAAAATACAACCAAAACAAAAAATGAACACCTTTCTACAAACAAAAAATGCTAGTTTGTGAATGGTGAACCCTCTAATCAAACCCCCACACTTAAATTTTTGTCCGTCCCGGGCAAAATCTCATCTCAGCATTTAGAGTTCCCACATCCAAGGAAAGAATGAAAGAGAATATAGGAAAAAGAAATGGCAACAAGAGATGGATTATTCAATAACCTATACTAAATAGAAAGAATGAATGAATAAAAGAATAAAAGAACCTTCATGAAATTATGCAACCTCATGGTAATATGACCTCAATAGAATTAGAGCAAGTTCTAGAGTGACATTTACCGTAAGTGCCACACAACAAATAAAAATCATGCTCAGTCCTCACTAGGTAAAAAAAATAAGTCATCATCTCAACTATTTAAGGTAAAATCCATCACTAAGTTGTATCGTCACATAATCCGAGAACTCTTTCATGTCTATGAACCTCTAAAATTCGACAAACTTAGATAACTAAGTTATCACAATTTCCAAGATGATCAAGTCATGCAAGGGGGAAAATTTATTGTGAAAGAATGATCAATAACTAAATATACATCCTAAACTAAGTTATTTAATATATACACATCCTAAGCTAAGAAAGAATGATAAATAACAGTTATATACATCCTAAACTAACCAAGGTAAAATGTACAAAGAAACCAAACAATAATAAAGAATATATATACACATCTTATCAAACAAATATAATTATACACATCCTACTTAACAGAAATAGAACTATACACATCCTATTTATAGAAAAGAAACAAAAGAAACTGAACAAGTATATACAAAAAAGAAAAAATAAGATGAGATAGGTTACTCCCCTTTCACCGGGAAAATGGATTGTCACTAGAGAAGTCCCTTGATTCTTAATCGCCCTGGGTTCTCAATTCTGTAGACTGATCCAGACAACATCGATGAAAGTGATCCTAGGGACTCAGTGCAATTCCCTACACTTTCATACACCTCTCCAATATAGAAAAGCCACGACCAACTTTAGTGGCACTGAAATCAACACCCTCAAGTAGTTAGAACAAAAGAATTAAATAATAATAAATGAATGAATCAATAAATAAATGAATGCATAAATGAATAAATGAATCCAATCAATGAATAAACAAATAAAATGAATAAACAAATAAAAACACCTATATACAGTCTAAAATAAACAAACATCATGTGAGTCCCCGGCAACGGTACCAAAATTTTGATGTGGCATGTTTGTATGAGAATTATTTATATACATTTTTCCTTATTTATTGTGTCACTAACACCCATAAAAATTAATTATTTATTTACCAAACCCCTATTTATCGGTACAGCAGTATAGAGAGGTCTAGGTCGTCTCTCTTGGACTCAATAACATGGTAGCTACCCTAGACAATCTGGTGTGGGGTTTTTATTTCAACTTTATTCCTAAAATTTACAAATGAAGATCCAATTACATCTTCAATTAATAAAAGAATCCTAATCTACATTATTTCTAATCATGCATCTCATTTACACATTATACATACAACATGGAGTTCATTATCATGCAACAAACATCAATTACAACGTACAAGTACATCCATTACCATCAACATCCATTATATACGACATATCATACAAAATATATTGACAACCAATTATTCAACAATTATTACACGAATTCGATTCATACAAGTTCAAAACACAACATGCCTTCCTTTACATAACATACACTACTCAAACAGGCTTTGTATAAATACCATAATATACAACATACAACAATATATACAAATTACAATCCGTAATTCTTTATTGACAAGCATTACTCAAATCTATACAAACATGGAGTTCAATTTATACATAATATACAAACATACATGATAAATTCTACAACATGCAACATACAATCTTCAAATACATCATACCAATATACACAAATCATACAAACAAAATAATTTATTCTTGAACATGAATCAACTTTACAAAATTCATCTACATGTGATCATAAATACTCTACAAGTCATGAAACTAGCTACAACTTTCTTCCAACCATCACTACAGGTTCAACTCACCACATACAACCTACATGCATACATCGTACATTAAACAAATCACATAATCCACATACAATCCTCAATAGAACATTTTCAACAATTCACCATAACCACAACTCCACTCAACATCAAGAATTTATTATGCTTACATTAATAATACAAATTCAAGTTCAACATGGGTTACAATCATTATACAATAATTGTGTTCATGATCATCAATTCAACCACATAACATACTTCCATGGATCAATGAACTCAAGATTTCAACAATAGTAAACAACTTCATCACTCGACATCAACTAATCCAACTAAACTTAACAACATGCTTGCATAACCAACAATTCCATTTCCATAGAAGATTACATCTAAACAAACCAACTCAATAACACTTCAATTACATTCCACACTACAACAGCCATTAACCATTCATCATTCCAAAGGCCAACTTCAAGAACCGAACTAAGCAACAAACAAAACAAACAAACTTAGAGTTAGAATTAAAATTAGTAGTTAGGATCAGTGTTAACATCAGAATTAGGGATTAGGTTAGGATTCAGATTAGAATTAAGGAGGATTAGGTGTTAATGTTAACAATTAGGGTTACAGTTGGTATTTACATTGTACAGGCAGAGGGGATTTTTGGTTTAATGAAAAGAACAGAACAAGCAACGAACCAAATGAAACAGAATCAATTGACAATGGTGAAAGAGTTCTTCCCTCTCCAAACGACACAGACCAGAAGAAAACCTCAGCCAATTCCGGTTGCAAGCCCCAACGGGACGATGGCGCTTGCTGGAGAAACCACTCACAGTGCGACGTAGTCGGAGAAGATGTAGGCGGATCCTCAAACGCTAGTCTAACAATCTACTGAACCACAGACAGAATATTAGGAAGAGGAACTAGAAACCGACCGTTATCTGGCCCATTTCCGGTGATGGTGGTGGCGAAGATGACCGGCGACCTCTGCTGAACCACAGACAAAGTATCTCCCATCCTTATAAAAGTTTCGTCCTCGAAACTTAAAACAACTCCTGGGTATGTTTATCTCATATTTTCTTTACATTCCCAAGTTGCTTCCTTGAACCCTTGGTTTTGCCAACAGCTATCTTAATTGGTTGATTCATCAACTGAGGTAACTGAACACCTTCTATTGGTTGGTAATTCATCCTGAGTTAACTAACTAATCAAGTCAACTATCTATCAATAGAATCCTTCGTCAATCAACTAAAACCAGAAAAATGCAAGTTGTTACCACAATCTCTCATCACTCACATGATAAAAGATCTTACCTCGTGTTCTACGTATTCAATTGACCTGACTAGAACTTCTCATCTGCTAACTCATTGGATTTTTTTTTTACCTTGCTGCTGTCAGACTTTTCTCCACGACTGAAATCCTTGTGTCTAGGATAGAATTCCCGAGTCTTCTACTAGAAATTCATCATCTATATCCGATCCTGGTAGAGTATTATCTACATTGTATATTTAAAACATCTAGGTTATCACATTTTACAACCAAGTGCCTAACACTCTACTTTTAAGCTAGTTCAAAGAATATCACATATTCTGGAATCATTCTGTAACACTCCTCTTAAGTTAGTAAAAAGACTCAGCTCATTACAATTGTACTCAATTCTTAAGATTTTCTATAGGCATTTTATAGATCAGCAATCCACTATTGAAGTTCACAATTAAAGCAATGAACTCTTTCGATTACACATTTTCCTTTATTATTTTAGTTATATATATATGAACATGTCTAAGTCGAGAATTCTACTTTTACTATGCATAAGGGACGGATAAGGCCAAAGGTAAGGTTAATATTCTATCAAAACCTCGCATCTATTTAACATGTACAACTTAATAATCATTCCTTAGGCCAATGGTAAACATGTCTACTTAAAATCATTCTCTAGGCTAATCATAATAACTAGGTTTGACTTAAGCATCATTCTTGAGGTTAATAATCATAAGCATGTCTAACCTAAAATCATAAAATCATAAAAGAAAGTAAAGCCTAAGTATACTTTCTTACTTGGAAAGCGGCAGGATTGATGCTGATGTGAGTGTGACGGAAGGGCGGAACCTGCTCTGATACCATTTGTAACACCCCCCCCCCTCTTTCTTATACTAATAGGGGATGTTACGTACTTTAAATTTCCTTAACTTTTACTCATTAAATAAAATAACACAAATAAAACTTTTCTTTTTCTGTTTAACAATGCGGAAGCAAAAGATATAAAATATAAATAAAATAAACATTTATAATTCTTGATCTTATTCCGCGGTTCCGCCGACACCACACATCAAACACTTCTCCAGCTACCTCCTCTTTCCTATAACTTTTTTCTTTTATTTATCTGCAATATGAGGAATGCAAACTATAAGCAACGCTTAGTAAGTACATCATCTAACTCACAAAAACATAGAAAACTTCGTAATAACTGATTTATGCAACATGAATATTTCTTGTCTAAACATGTGAGGGGATTTTCAAAACATACTATTTCATAATAATTAAACATATTAAACATCCATCATTTGGGCCCTGACAAAGTACCAATGCGCGCATCCCTAACCGGTTCGGGGTAGCTAGCCACCGAAGCCGATTAGAGCGTACTAGGCACCTCGCGGCCTAGGGGCAACTTGCCCTAGAGCTGGGCGAACCTTGTGCCCGGAATCCCTTGGACACCTTGTGCCCAATACCCGCCTCTTAAAAGTTGTACAACATCAAAATAAAGTACTTTCTTTCATATTATAATATCTTACTTCTTATATCATGCAATTCTACTATTTACATATGCTTTAACAAAATCATGCATATGCTTTAACAAAATCATGTT
This sequence comes from Curcuma longa, assembly GCF_044706935.1. NCBI lineage: Eukaryota > Viridiplantae > Streptophyta > Magnoliopsida > Zingiberales > Zingiberaceae > Curcuma > Curcuma longa. The sequence goes on from NC_133881.1 coordinate 8,206,984, forward strand.
TATGGAAAAATACAGAAAACAACGGAACTACTCATACTGTAGGTGAGAGATGTACTTACTATATCGATGAATCGTCACAATACGAACCTCTAAAGACTACTAGATCCACGAGTCAAAGTCCTGCAATAAAACATCTTCTAAATAACATATCCTATAAATTTTACACTAGAACAAACCCCAATCGAATCGTATATCTCATCTAAATTTAACCTAATCACAACCTAATCTCAATTAAATCCATTAATTAGTTAAATCCAAATAACCTTTCCAATTGGATTAATCAAACATATGCATCTTTGATTTATCAAATACTAACTATTAAACTAATTAAACTAATTAACTATTTAATTAACTGATTAACAACTAGTATCAGATTAATAATTAACTACACTAGTTTAATCAACAAACCTTAATTAATCAAACTAATTTTAATTAATCAAACTTACCTAATTAATTAATTAATCTAATTAATTACTAATTCACAACCTCGTTAATCACTTACCTTAATTAATTAATCCTGCGCTCGTCTTCTCCACGCGAACAGGGCAGCACTGGAGTTTGCGGCAGCTGACGGTGAAGACGACGGCTAGGGGTGCAGCAGTCGCGGAGCTGGTCACCGATGGACAACGTCGAGCGTGGGCTGGACGGCGGCGTTCTTCTATGCAACGGGTCCGATGCAGAGCAGAGGCGTTGCGGTGCTGCAGGCGGCGATGTGCGACGTCGGGATCCAGCAACAGTGGCAGCGACTGCGTCGGATACTTTCTTCTCCTCCAGCACAGGAAAGGGGCGGCGGCGTTGGCCTCTGTCTCTGTGCGGCGGGCGGCGGCGTCGGTGGCTGAGCAGAGGCGTCGGTCGTAGAGCGGAGGGCGTCGTGGCGAGGCGAGGAGAGGGACGCGGCTAGGCTGAGGGTTGGCTAGGGTTCCCTTCTCCTTTATAGCCCTCTCCCTCGGTCTGTTCCGACTCCTCGCCGGCAGAATCGGGCGGCAGGCGGACGTGGCTCGCGCGGAGAAGTCGAGCCCGACGCGGTCTGCGCGAGGAAAGGAAGGAGTCGCGCGGCGTGGATCTGGCCCGAAGAAAGAAAAGAAAAGAAATCGGTTCACCTGAACCGGGTTTGAGTTACTGTAGCGAACCATATTCGGTTTTGGTTCGCCTGGTTCAGCCCTCAAACGACCTCCGATTTGGTCAAAATCGGTCTTGTTGGATTCGTCTTCGCAAGACGAACCTTTTCTTCTATTTTATTTTATCAAACTCCCTCCTATCATTTAACTAAAGGACCTTTATTATAATTTTAAATCTAATTAAAAATCTTAAAAATAGGGAAAAATAATACGGATGTTAC